>NC_087249.1:4757222-5064166 GCF_037042905.1 Lytechinus pictus | reverse complement strand
GTCCTGGTGGAGTTATTCCCCTCGCTTGGTACCATTTTCATATGGATCTTTACATGCATGACTGACTGCGAGACAATGGTCGCAAAATCTCAGTTGCGGCAAGTTGCTCGGTGTGTGGATAAAAATATTTCTTAATGGAAATAAGGAAATGAAATGTTAACAGTTTTTCCAACATGTATTCCGATCGGTAGGAAGACGTATATTATATCTTTTTAATTACAATCCCAAAGCATTCAGCATCAATCCACCTAATCTTTACCTGTTTTTTTTTTAATATTTGTAATTAATTAAAAGAAAATGGAACCTATCATCAGAAAAACGCATATTGACAGCCAATTATTTTCTATACCAAAACTTTTTTTAAGGTAAGACCTTTTCTTTTAATATTTAATGCTAAAACTATTCAAGTTAGAGACCTTATTAATAGAGAAGGCAAAATGAGAACGGTTTTTTTTTCGTTAGGTAAGGTCCAAATGTAGACGATTTATTTTCTCTTAACGAGTTGTACAACAAGATGCTAATTGAATGGAAGAACAAGAGATCATGCTCAGGTAGCGCTAACACACGGCATAATAATATTGATTTGTTTTTCGAATTGATTTTGATATTAATAAGAGAGCGTATCCTTTGATCTCTGTGTCTTCCAAAATGATCTACAATATATACAAGATTAATTACCTTTTGAACATCCCGGATGTATTTGCAACTATTTCAACCCCTAAGAAGACAGGGGGGGGATGATTCATCCCCCTTATGATCTCGGCGCGACGCAAATTGGCACGCGCGTTACCCATGGCATAAACTACAAAAATATAAGGTCGAATTCTGCGAAAAATCTCATTGCTAATTGATTATGCTATTTTTTGCGTAAAATCAAAAGTTTGCTCTAAATAAATAAATAATGCCCCTAAAATGCTAATTTTTGGTTCACATACTCTTTATAGGAATCTGGTACTTAAAAAATCAACATCACATTTATTTTCATTTCTATTTGACTGTTTTCTGAATTTCTTGTGTATATCTGTTTTTCGACTTTTTTGTTTTTTTTAATGGAAATTGTCGGAGACTTTATTTTAACCATAAACAAGATTGAATTAATAGAGTTTAATCAGTAGAAGGAAATATGATTATACATTTAAGAATTTTGGCTAAAATCACTATTTACATTTGATTTGTACACGAATTCACGTTTATGAGCAATTTTGGATCTGCATGCACTTACAAAATTTTGCGCAATTTCGGAACCCCATTCCCGGGGGTCGCGATTTTGGTCTCAAAAGTTGCGCGAGACTTAAAAGTAAACAGTCAGCGAGTGACACGGTAAAAAAAAATTGCACGGCGGATTTATCGGGGAAAATGTCGAGGGGGGCTGAATCAGCCCCCTGTCTTATCAGGGTTAACACTAGACTTGAAGCTAAGAGAATTTCAATACAAGCTTTACATAGCATCGTATTTTGTAATGATAAACTGAACCAGTTTGGTATAATGCAGTCCAATACATGCACCTTCTATAGAAAAGAGAAACATATATTATCATATATTTTTCATAAATGTGCTGAAGTTCCTAAGACTTGGATTAAAATAGTAAACAACAATTATCATTTTGTTTAAATATACAATGACTTTACTCTGTGCTAGAGACAATGTAACAACAATGCTCTTTCAAATCATGTGATAAAATTTTGGTCAAATATATATGATTCACATTTACTGTAAAGTGTGAAAAGTTCTAACATGTACAGAAAATATGCAGGGCCATTGAAAGCTCAAAACAGATATGGAAAAGCAAAAAATTGATGAATTAAAATCAAACCATACGAAATAATTTTTTTTTTACCTGTCGTAGGTTTGAGTAATTTACACTTTAGTACTTATTTTATTATGTTTTTTTTTTTATCTCCTGCTGACTTCGTTTTTTCAAACTGTTATCTCACTGATCATCATACATCAATTTCACTTAACAAACAAACAACAGAAATCAAATATGCGATTATCTTGCTACAAAGCTTAATGTGGATAGAATAATTGAAATTAGTATTAGTAGTATAGTACTTTTAACAATAATTATGATGATGATAATAATAATAATAATAATAATAATAATAATAATAATAATAGTAACCATAATGATACTGAAAACAATAATGATAAATCAAAGATTATAAAAGATAATAATTATCGTCATGTGAAAACTTATGCAGATGCGTTTTGAATCAGCTCCTTCACCTTTTACTTTTTTGTTTTGTTTTATTTTTATTTTGTGTGTGTTATAGTTTATATATATATAATATATCCTGTACCACTGTTGATTCATTCTCGATGCGTCCGATTTCTAGTGTAGAAGTGTATTACAAATATATATATTCAAATTAACATTTTTGGGGTGGAATTGACCTTCAATGACTTTAATGTATTGAAAACAACGATCAACTGCATGATAAAGGCACATATAGTTAACAAGATGGATGCCCCCCAGTTAACGGGAATTTCAAATTCACGATGTTGCGATATCCTTGTAAAAGCTTGCTTTTGTGCGATATATGGAATATATTGTACATGAATTTTAGGAAATGTAGGGGTAGCAGAGATTTTTTTAGATACCATCGCTGCATATACGTTACGGCAAGAGTTGATTCGCTTGTGACCAGCTCTATACTGAAGGAACATGAGACTACATTCAACATTTTTTTCTTTTGCTCAAGGGTACAACGCATTATGCATTACTATTTGGAAGGGTTCAAGAGGAACTTTGCTTAAAAAAATACACACGTACAAACCTATGGTACAAACCCCACAAGCGCACTCGCACATGAATGTTCGCGTGCGCGTACTAACACTCACCCGCTCTAACACTAAACCCTAACGCGTCTAACACCATCAACGTAGTATATACACAGTCATTCTTCACAATACTTTAAAAAATACTCTCAAATACAATTACAATCTTTTAAAGACTTGAAACAGGAAAAGAGTTGAATATCAAACCATTAATCACAGTGTCGAAAATATTCTTGGACATCAAGATGCATTTTGTTTGGCGATCGATCGCCTGATCATTTTCTTTCCTGAACAATCTGTAGGCTGCTTTGAATATTACATAATACAAACATTACAAATATTACAGAATACAGATGTCAAAAAATCGATGTCCATCATATATATGTCATCTGAATTACCAATGAAGACACCGAGGCGATTTTCACGTGATTGGCTTGTTGCTTGATAAAAACATTGCAGAGAAATAATAGAATACAGTACTGTCCAAAGTTCTCCTGACCACGTTGCGCAAAGAACTCGCTATCTGAATTCTGAGCATGTCCTGCAGCATCTTTCACGAAAGTGCGCTTGAGAGCAGCTTCCTGATTGGACAATTACCATGCACATGGTGGTGCTTAGAGTATTCCTGCAAACTGACAAAGTAAAATACACAATAACCCTATAAATTAAGAGAATTACATGAAGGCCCCTATTTCACATCATCGAAAAAAAGGTCACCAAGATCGATGTTTAAAGGTCAAGTCCACCCCAGAAAAATTTTGATTTGAATAAATAGAGAAAAATCAAACAAGTATAACACTGAAAATTTCATCAAAATCGGTTGCAAAATAAGAAAGTTATGGAATTTTAAAGTTTTGCTTATTTTTCACAAAACTGTGATATGCACGATTAGTGAGTCAGTCGATGATGTCCATCACTCACTATTTATTTTGTTTTTTATAGTTTGAATTATACTATTTTTAATTTTTTACAGATTTGACAATAAGGACCAACTTGACTGAACCATATAGTATAAAACAATGCTATCTACACATGTTCAGGGAGGAATTAATCAATGTTTCACTTGACAATGAGGAGAAAATTAGAATATTTCATATTTCATAAATTATATTAAAATACAAAATAAATAGTGAGTGGATGACGTCATCAGTCTCCTCATTTGCATACCGACCAGGATGTGAATAGAACTGTTTTGTGAAATTAAGCGAAACTTTAAAATGTCATAACTTTCTTATTTTACATCCGATTTTGATGACATTTTCAGTGTTATGCTTTTTGGATTTTTCTCTTTTTATTCAAATCAACTTTTTGTTGGGGTGGACTTGTCCTTTAACCAATATGACTTCGTTTCGTATCTGATCATATTTTTTATTGAATAATTGATTCGAAGAATGCTTCAATTTTCTCATGCAATTTGCTTTATCAAGGTTATTATTGAAATTCAAAGCAGTTAAGTTTAAATGTAATCATCATTTAATAGTATCATTCATACCTTGAGAACAGCTTCCAAGGTTACAAGATTGCAATGAAATTGGTTGGTCTTCTTGGGAGCATCCCGAAGTCCTTTCACCAGTATTTATATCGATACAATCTACTATTCGTTGTTGAATACCATCGCCACATGTCATAGAACACTGTGGAACGAAATATAAGTGAGAATCGGTAATAAGAGCACATCAAGGGCGGTCCTAAGAATGCAAGAATTACTTTATTAGGGCACTTTCAGATGTTAGTCTCTACTTTTAATATCCGTTATGTTGTGGTACAATCATGGCTCAGTGGTTAGAGCGGGACGTCGTGGGTTCGATGCCCGGATTTGATGGTAGCAGTGTAATTCAAATGATTTATAAAATGGACCTTCTGCCAAGAAGGCAGAAGGCTGGTAGCGCCTCAGCGCCTGGTAAGACCAGGCGCTGAGTTTACTAGAATGGAGAAGGGTATTAGGACACGCTGAAAAAACAGCTAGCAGTTTAAATGGCTGCCCTGGGTAAATAAATTTAATAATTGTTTTATAATGAAAGTATCTTCGGTATCGAGAAAATCGACAACCGCAACCGAGACCTACATGATTTTCAAATATTCTATGTAAGCATACAGGTTGTTAGCATGTCGGTAAAACCAACGGATTTATTTCAGGTACTGTTCCCTTTCATATTTCAAAATCTGTTTTGATATTGCGTTCATACGTTAACACAATGACTCTTAGACACCTTTTTTATTGGTATATAGTTAATATCACACCCATATAGTTCTCAGTTTTTCAATAAAAGAGTTATGACCTACTGGCTGCCAAGGTTGTTTTGACCATTCAATCAAAGGTTCTTGAGAACGATGATGGAGACCAGGAGTGGCATCTTGATTCGCAGGACGCTTATCGTTCAAGGCAGATGGAAATAAAACAAAGTTTATATACGGATTATCTGGCATAACTGGACGTTGATCCATCTTCGAACCTGTCTGATCTTGATCTTGGACATCAACATCATGGGTAGTAATATTCAGTTCAAAGATTGTCCTTGAAGGCACTTCTTTAGGTGGCAGAGACGGATGTAGATTTGTGGTATTGGTTGCTGATTCATATTTCTTGCTGGCAATCTTCTTCTTCTCCCACTCGCCAAAATTCACCGCGTAGTCGCTGCTGGGGTATATGCTTGCTGAGGATAGGTCTAGCAAAGATTCGTCTGCGTAAGAAAGGTTTTCAGGAGCCTGTGGATCGGGGTTGTAGAAGTACTGCCCTCTAGGGCATTGGTCCAATAAGCAAGGTCTCCGGTCATTGGGCTTTCCTGTATCATCACAAGGACGGTTGATGTTCATGCAGATCACTGACCGAGTATGCCACCCTTCACCACAAGATACGGAACACTGGAGGTGGTGGGTCGATATACCAGAATAACGGGAGAAAAATAGTAATAGATAATCAAATCATTTTATAAATACACCAAGTCATAGAAAGGAGTCATCATATTTTTTATGCACATATTTATTTCCGCTCAATACAGTCAAAGCTCATCAAAATATCAATAATAAAAACATACTAATCTAAAGAAGTCGTGGTTTTTCGGTCTGAATGTGTCTAATCCATTTTATGTCTTAATAGGCCTACTTAATATTTGAAAGTCTCAGTTAAAACAACCAAGGATTGATTTTCCTAGTTATGTACTTCTAGTGTTGAGATTGGTTAATTGATATATTCCACTGCCATGGGGGAGGGGTGTAGTCTGCCAGTACAATCCCCTAATTGAAACTTTGATCAATAAATGTGTCTCCACGCAAAGACTAGCACATACAAAACTTGCTGTTTCGAGAGGGCCTTCAGTACACAAGGCATGAGTATAGGCTGCACATTCAAACCCTTAAGGGTTTGCACAGAAGACTGGGGGGGGGGGTGGTGGTGGGGGTATATCCCCCAATATTTCAGGTGGGTATGGTCTGTGTTATCATCCCCCAATAATACGGTTGAAAATTATAGCATTCATGATAAATCATGACAAGTGTGATTATGATGATAAGGAGGTACTACAGCCCTCAAAATGGTTCATTTCTAGTACAATTTTCTAAAAAGCTTCAGCTCTAGTTCATGTACGAGGTACCATGGACCTATTAGGTCCATGGAGGTACTTAGTCTTTTTGTACGAATATAACTAACACATACCCCAAAACTCAGTACATTATGTTGGGCTTGGGGCCATAACCCCTAAAGTTTCACGATAAAGAAAGGAGAAAAGAAAGAAAAGGAAAGGAATAAAGGTGAAATGTGACATTTTTAGAAATAATTATCTCAATATCTGTCACAAATTAGATTTTTGTATTAAAAGTAAAACGTTTTGCCCACTTGCTTCCTTCGCTTGCAGCTGTTTATTAATGTTGTCCTCTATGCCATGACTGCCCCCAAAGACTCATTACACCACTGACCCCCCCTCCTCCATAATGTAAAAAAAAAACAGTTCCTCACAGAGAACAAAATATCACATTCGTTTGACTCACCTGAGACCATTCGCCTGTTTTCCAGTTGTCATTGGACTCACAAAGTAGATGGTCAACCTGACACGAGGCCTCTGTGGCGGGTTTCTCTTGGCCCTGACTGAGACAATCGTTGTCATCAAGGACAGTCTGTTCACCGTTGAGGGCGCCTCGTATGCAGAAGACACTTCTCTGCTTTTGTCCGTCCTCCCCGCACATTCCTGTGCAGTGTTGCCAAGGCCCTTCCCACCATCTGCAGTCATAAAGGGCACCCATTCACACTTCCATTGTGTTCAATCATAACTCATTAAAAAATAATTTAAAATCAGCTAAAATTACAGAGAGGAATCCCAAATCCACAGACCAACGGATCAAGACTATATTATCATGATTATAGCCATATTTTCGGTCAGTTTCCAGCAAGAAAGCCGACAATGCTCAAATAGTTATCAAAACAAAAAAGTACAGTCTGGTTTTACCAAACTGCCAAATTATGAAATGAATATGGAATTAAGTTTATCATTTGTGTTGTGATATAAAAATATTTTTTTATAATTTTGATGAATTATTTTGATTAATAAAATCATGACGTTTCCTTACTCCTATTCGACTACATTGCACGTCGATGAATTATGAGCCGTAAAGGGATGTCCCTTGAAAAAGTTGTCGCATAACTTTATGAACGACTATATTATGAAGTGTTTAGAGGAATTCACTTGACTTGCAATATTCTATTTATTCTAAGCTCTGTTCAAAAAATCTTTATGCACAGTTTATGAAACACCCTAGAATCAATAATTTCCTAACATAGTGACCTCTAAACTTATCTTTTCATTAATAAACTAATATTACAAAGTTCTGATTCTATTTAAAACAGAGCACACCTTGAAAATAATATATTGACGTTTACAAGAAGGAATGTAAAATGCACATAAAAATATTCTGTGGAAAAATATTTAAAAACCCTATTGAATAATAATTTCATCCAACTGGATCCAAGCACAGAACTGTCCTTTATATGGATCTATATATTTTTTGAATGAAAATAGACTTACGTTGCAGGACATTGTTGTTCGTTACACGTCTGTTGCATATCATCAGGTTTCATACCTTCACAGTATCGGTCATCGACCATACCCGCAATCAATTCCTTGCAGACAACGCTCGAACGCTGATAGCCTGGTAGTTCACAGAAAATCAATGGAAAATATATGAACAATGCACTACAACGATACTAAACTATATTAGAATGGTGAGAAGATATTCTGTCAAATGATCATTGAAACAAAAATTGTGGAGTAAATCCTGACATAGCAGGCTTTAAATTACACCTTGGTACAAACACGCTATCTTTAAAAATTTCCACAGCAAAATATTGGTGCATTCATCTTCATGAATGTACTGACCTATGAAAATAAATTCATTGGTATAGCGAGATATGTCATACGTCCACTAAAGTATCTAGCCATGTTGAAATACAACTGATATTAAGGCGACTTATCTCGCCATCAATGACATTAAACATTTTTAGAAGTTGACATGGCCAGTTGATGTATCACACCAAGTCGACATACAACTCTTTATAAGTCGACCTGGCAAGATTATCTCGCCATGTAAACATAGCAAGGCTATTTTGGACGACTTGGGCCTTTTTATATTAATAATAACAATAAAAACAACCTTATAAAGCATACAATAGATGAAACTTCTTTCTATGCGCTTTACAGAGTAAGATATTGTAAGAATTATAAACTAATCTTTATGCATACTTGGACCAAGTTGATCCATAGAACGGTTCCTTAGAGATGGCAAGAATGAAAACGGGATGGACGGACGCACAAAGGCATATTTATTCCTCCTCTTGATAGGAAGCATACTGAATACAAAAAAACAACTTAGGCGGATCTTTGATAACACTTTGGTCGGGCTTACTTTAAACACTTGTCAAAGTTGTAATTTAACTATGGATAGCCAATAGTGGCATAGATCTCTCACAGTAGAATTTCAATGTATCAGCTCATTTTTCTCTCAAATCATTCTTAACTGTTTAGGAAGGATAAATAAAGAATGTTGTCTTCACCATCAAAGACTTAGGAAAGAGCACTGTAAACATAAGAAACATACAATGTAAACACAATTTTGAAATTTTTGGCTTCCCATAGTGTTAGCACAGAGTCTCCTTCAGAATACAGGCCATTATCTGTAGAATATCAATGAGCCTGTAATCAAGGTATTAGGACTCGTTTCGATCACAGTTCTCCTAATGTGTGGTAGTCATGGTATGACTACTCTGTCCTTTCCACTTACACAATTTATATTACATGCTTATCACAAATCTTTAGGTATCATACCGGTAAATCTTTTCCCATAGACACGCAAGATATCGATAAACACAAATTCATATAAAACATAGATTGGATTAAATTGGGGGAACTTAAATGTTTACTACCTGTAGATATATAGCAAACACATCTGAGATTTCATATCTGACCATCAAAGGGTATGTTGAACGGCTAACTTGGGAAATGAATAAACATGTATGGAAACATTTCGTGACGAGATCTCTTTTATCACCTTAAAAAAAATAGCCGAGATTCTTTCACCAATTAGTTCCAAAAGAAGAGTGACAAAGGAAGTTCAGTGACTGCCCTTCCTAAAATCAGAGTAATATGGCGAATATCTTAATACTTTTGTCATTTATAGTCAGTCAGGTATATATCCTTGGAAAGGGTTGGTCGAACTGGTATTGTTTTCCCTTCTTGATGAAATAAAGAGTGTGAGGTCTAGAGGTGCCTTACCGATGCCGCAGGACGCAGAACACGGGGACCAATCGGAATAGACCCAAGAGAAATACTGCGGCAAAACAGCAGTCTGGTTCACGTCCCTCGCCATGGTATACTGGTAAGCTATGCCAGGGTTCTGGACCCGTCGTCCGAATATAAGCTGCAATGTGACAGAAGATAATGTTATATTTACATTCTAAACATATATGATTTATGAGGCCCCAATTAAATTCAAGCCTAATTACCGCTCACGATGGCAGTCTCCTGCGTTCATTGGTAGTTTTTTTTATAGGCCTACATAGGTCTATGCATGTATTTCTTTAAAGAAAAGTTTATACTTCACATCGTTGTTTGTTTTCCTTACGTAGTACGATTATTATTATGGATTATTCATAGTCAGATCTAGACCAATCTTTACGAAGTTAGTTTTCAGGAATAGGAGGCAGTAAAGTCCTTTTACAGAGTTAAAATCTATAGGAATTCTAGAAACAATATCCCTTGGAAGAAAATTCCTACAAAGCCATTACTTACATAGATGTGTATTGGTTCGCTGAGGGGTCCTAAGATCTCCACCTGTTCTTTATTGTCTATCCTCTGGTAGCTGATGATGGTCCCTGCGGCCCGATATTCCCCGCTCCACTCAATAACCCAATCCATGTTCAGTAGGTCATGGCCCAAGTCATTGCTGATGGCCAAGTAGTTGTTCGAAGGTACCAGTTCCTCTATCACGATGTTCCTGGCACCAGCAGGGATGGTGGTGATCTCTACGTAACCTTCTGGAACAACCACAATCAACTTGATCAGAATCTGATCTGGGCCCCGTTTCATAAATAGTTACAACTATATGGTAACTTTACCGATCTACCGTGATAAGTTTGATTGTGATTGGCTGCTGAGCCCGAGCGCTTAGTTGAAACGGGCCCCTGTAAGAACTTCGTGACTTGTACATGTTACCTTTGCAATTATTGTTACTATATGTGCCTGATGCTGAATCTTGTTACCATGGTAGTTGCCATAATCGCAAAATTACCAGAGTACGTTTCGTATGGGCCTCAATCGTACATTTACTTTTCTCTGCAGTTTATTTCTGAACCCCAAAAGTAAGGACACAAAGCGTGCACTGCGAAGTGACGTAAAACAACTAATAGGAAAACCAGGGCGAGTTTATCTAGTTTTTACACAAACGGCTTGCCATATACGTCATGACAGAAGATATTTACGAAAGACTTGAATATAAAACGCAAACATTTCTAAGTCATTTTAAATCGCATCAAAAGAAACTGAATTGCAACAAAAATATTGTTGGATAACATCCAAAATAAGAACCGAACGCTTCTGGAGGGGCTTCTGGAGAACAAACCCCAGCTATATCACCATGATAGTGACACATGGGCCTCGTTTTACGAAGAGTTACGATTGATCCAATCAACCACAACTATGGAAAGCCAGCAACGTCAACATCTAAAATAAATTTATGTTTAGAATATTTTCTAGATATGATGTATATTTATGGATACATATTTTTCTTAAAAATTCAGTGTGCTTCTTTTTGTTTACAAAGGACATTGTGCAAATTTCCTGAAGAAAAAAATTATGACATGGACGGATTTCATATACTTAATGTTGATTTGATCAATCGTAACTCTGATCGTCTAGCCTAGCCTTTATAAAAACATGAATGGATCGCGACTGTGTCGATAATCAAAACAAGGACAAGACATCTTCGAACAATTCGTAATTATTGGTCACCAAATCGAAATGTGCATCTTCGGTTGAAAATTTCATCAAAATCTGATGTAAAATAAGAAAGCTAAGACATTTCAAAGTTTCGCTTAATTTCGCATAACAGTTATATGCACATCCTAGTCGGTATGCTAATGAGGAAACTGATGACGTCATCCACTCACTATTTCGTTTGTATTTTATTATATGAAATATTCAGATTTTCGCCTCATTGCCAAGTGACACAATGATTAATTCCTCCCTGAACATGTGGAAATAGCATTTTTTTTTAAATACTATACGCAGATATGGTTCGGTCAAGTTGGTCTTTATTGTCAAATCTGTAAAAAAAAATGATATACTGTATAACTCAAACAACAAAAAACAAAAGAAATAATGAGTGAGGGACATCATCGACTGTTTCATTTGCATGTCATCACTGAGTTGTGCATATCACTGTTTTGTGAAAAATACGCGAAACTTTAAAATGTCATAACTTTATTTTACATCCGATTTTGATAAAAATTTCAGTGTTATGTTAGTTTTATTTTTCTCTATTTATTCAAATCAATATTTATCTTGGGTGGACTTGACCTTTAAGTAATTTCTAACTTTTGTTACCGTTTCATTGGGCTTTTAAAGTGGCGACCAAAAACGTTCCCAACTAAACGACCTCCTTAAGGCGCCTACACCACATAAAAGCAACCAATTGACCAATGACGGAAGTTTCATATAAAAATACACATCATAACAGAAGAACGCATCATGATATTCTATTAAAACAATTCATTTATTTTGATCTGTACATACCTCGTCCATACTTTGTGTTGAAAGTATCCTTAATAGTCAAACACGATGAACCATCACCATGGCAAACACCACACCTATCCTCAACTGCTCCAGAACTTACAACATTATCACAACCTACCATCTAGAGAAAAATCAAACAAGTATTTTCAAATTCAACGTCATTAATACCAACAATAATTATGCATTGTTTATATAGAGCTTGAGAGAATGTTTCTATAAGCGCTGCATACTATTACTCACTGATGCTTTAGCATGGCTACCTTTATTGATCGCTAGAGTATTCGAGGAATTACTTACCCGGGTTCCCATTAACTACACCCGGGTGGAGAGTGGCAAATGCAAATAAACTTCATTTCTGTCACTGTCTGTTGTACAAATATAAAGCTTGAAAATATTGGCCGCCTAGCTTGTATAGGCCTATTAGTTTGTGTAGGCCTAAATGGAAACTGTCCTTGTCAGGCCACAAATGTACCGAGTATGTTTGAGCTTTACAATAATAATAATATGAACCATTTATACAGCGCAGCTACTATATGAATATAGTCTACTGCGCTTGACATTTGGTATCACAACTATCACCCCGGCTGTAGCCGAGACGCCATATAGGCGCTCAAGCAATGCAGACGCTCTATGTGGCCATATTTTGTACCACAGTTACTTTTATGCGGATATAAAAATTAGTATAAACATCTAGATGACAAAAAATCATTCTTAAATTATTCTACACTTAAATGACTCTTGCCTAGTATTGGTTTATAATGAAATGCGTGAGTGACAAAAATAGATACATGCACGACTAAAATCATTTCAATGGTTTCATATTAAAATATATGTCCGACCTTTAATTAGCACTGAATTCGGAAGCGTTCTCTCTTCCGCTACTCCTCTCGTACCAATACTTTATATGAAATAAAGAAACGTGTTGCAAATCTGATTTAATTAATAACCATTGGGATATCAGTCAGAGTGTACTGATACAAGAACTCATACCTGGCATATCCCGTCAATGCATATATCACGTGAGAATCGAGTACACGGGGTTCCATTGGCCACCTGATCGGATTTCTTATTGACCACTGCTTCATCACGACGTCGGCAAAATAATGCACAGGGTTTTTCTACGAAGGGAAATCAGAAACGATGAGAGAAATTCAGGTTTTATCACTTGAAGTCTTTAAAAACTGATTGCAAATAACCACCAAGATGAATAAGTAATAAAAGATCGGAAGGGGCAAAAGTAGGCCTATAGTTTTTAATATCCATTAAACCTTCTCCAGGGTTATTTCTGTGTTTTTCCAATGTATTAATTGTCACTATCGATGCAAAGAGTAACCAATCATTTTCAGAAAATGACATTATTTAGTAACAGTAGGGCCTGTTTTATTCGGTAATGCAGAGACAAAGTTCCCTTTCGAGGATTATAAGTTCTGATTTTAAATATGTCCCTGCGATGAAGGGTTATGGTTAGGAGAATTACAATTTTTTAATGTCATAAAATCTCTCAGCATTAATCGTCTGTACCAGTTGACCAGTATACTGTTGGTTTCTTCTACAGCTGTAAGCATGGACCGCATGGCTCAAACTTTCCCTATCAATACAATATATTTGCGCTCAATAACTATTATTCATTTCAATACTATGTATTTCATTTTAATGTATTGATTCACTTCAATTTATAGGTAAATACATCACAATTCGGCTTGGCCGCCATGATGTATGACTTTTATCAAATAAATCATCTATCTATCCTGCTAATAAGCTAGGATCAAACTCTGAATGAATGAACGAATCAGAATCATAACCACACACCTTCCAACTCTACGGGGATCCATGTTAGTTGGGTTCCATTCGTCTGTATCGAGTCGTATGAGCTGCATTGGACTGCACGGACACTCACCGATTGGGGATCACAATCCTAGTAAAAGAAAATAAATGAAAGACTTATTTACAAGGAACGACCCCCTCCATATATCCCTTGCAAAATCGAAATATAATGTTAAATAAACTCAGTATCTATTATAATAAAAAAAAAAGGTGTGGTTGAAAATCTTACACACTTGCATGAAAGGTAGTTGCATTGATGAAGTTTTAATGCTAATGGTATATAGGAGTAAACGAAACGTTTTCTTTATATGGCTTATTTCATAGTGATTTTTTCCTGTGAATGCCAATTACTGGTCCAATTGTAATTGGTAATAGTAATGGTTGTAATGGGAGGCTTAATCTTGGTGGTAGAGGTAATAATGCTAAAGGCAAATGTTAGTGGTTATTGTGATGAAAGTGGTAGGGTTAATGGTTGGTTAATGGTGGGGGTATAGTTGATTGGCTACACTCTTTAAATGTTGGGCAACATACTGTCCACACAACAAATGGTTAACAAAATTATCCAACTCTGGGTCATTCTCAACCAATACTGTGTAGTTTTTACCAAAAGAGCACACATTATTGGTTTAAAACTACCCAGAATTGGATAAAGTTTTAACCAATTGTTATGTGGAAAGTATGTTGCCCAACATTTCTAAGAGACAATCCATAGAATCATGCTAATATGATAAAGCCGATCATTCCAAAAGTGTCGGTATTTAGATCAGACACAGTCGGCATACACCAAAGGATATTCTTTATTGCGTTCTCTTCCTCATGCAGCATGCGACATTACGAAAAAGTGAACAAAGTGGAGAAAGAAGATAAATGTTCTTTTATAGACAATTGGTAGGGGATGTAATATCAAATATACCTGAAGTTTACACATGGTATACTTCTTTCTCTCGCCAACGCAGTATCTTCCCCCGTGTGATGGGCTGAAGGAAAACAAATATTTTAAAATCATTTACTCCTAGATTCGATAATACCCTTCCCTTTACACACACCCACACACACACACTCATTATCACCCATACGCACCCACACACACTCACCGGCATGACCGGCGCACACATACCCACCAACCATAGACAAATAAATACGCCACAAAGCCACCCATCCACCCCTCTCCCCGCACACAAACTTCATGTATTACACACATATTCACACTTGATTTTATTAATTACAGACAGTGTCATACACTCTAAAAACAGAGAGTAAAAATTTACCCAATATTGGGTAGAAAGGGAACATGCATGTTCGCTTGATAATTTTTTCCCCCATTATTTGACACAAGGCATGGTTGAAGGGTAAATTTCAACGCAACATTGCGTAAAATTTACAAAATATTTGGTATCTTTTTACCCAACAAACATGCATGTTCCCATTTTACCAAATATTAAGTAAACTTTTTTAGAGTGTATAAATGTAAGTAATTTTTCATAGCCTGACTATTTTTAAGATCCTATTCAAGACTTTTTATTTTTACTTCCATTCACCCCCCCCCAAAAAAAAAATTAAAAAAATCAGTCGTTGCGTACATTATGTAATTAGCAAGAATGAATGTCATTGCCAACGATATAGAAATAGTTAACTAAGAATTATTAATAAACTATCACCACAAAAAGAACACGGGGACTAGAAACTTCGGAAGAATTAGAAAAAAATCTTTGAGGCAATTTTATTTCATACAAATTATACATTTAATTTCAAGGGAAATAATCTCAAATATGCCTTTAAGCCCCTCCTGCCCTGTCCTGCCCTCCTCATAAGAATGCTGCATAAACATAATTCGAAATTATACCCTAAAAAAAAAAGATTGATAAATAAAATTCACCCTAATGCCACAGTCATACCCAAGGAACCTTCTTCATATCGACTAATGGTTTGACATTTAATTTAACGTAATAGCTTTTATTGGTCTCCATCTGGTATCGTTGGTGTGACTGGGACAAATCAACAAAGGTTACCTTGGATTATTACAATGTCTCTCCTTAGATTTGACGGCCCGTCCACATGTCAGGGAGCACTCGGAATATTCACTCCACGGACCCCATCCGCCATCGATGACCACGGGATGTTCGTCGATGTCGATACACTCTCCAGATATACACCACTGTAGCAATGGAAATGATACATTCATATCATGTTTGAGAAAATGCTGTCGAAGAAAATCATCCTTGATGTCAATGGGATATTTTCATGTTCATTGCAGTACTGTGATCTTGCAAGTTAACGCTGGTAAATTAGGAGACATTGTTCTTAGACTCGGGTTCTTGGTCCTGGCCTCGGAGGTCTGAACGCATCGGCCTTAAGATCTTGGTTTTGCCACTCAACTTATAAAATCTGAGAGCTCTTACATTATTAAATCCTTGAGGACATTAGCAACAGTTCATACTGGAATCTTCTTACTCTATGAGATAGAAACCTTTACAAACTACAAAGGAAAAAGAGGTTCATGGTTTCTTTAAAAAAATGAAATGAAACTTCTCAAACCTTGTCCTTTCCACAGCGAGTACCCTGTTGAGCAGGAATCATCCGTGATTTTCTCATAGTCCCAACGACACACCAGAGAGTGCTACACAGATCAGACTGGAAATGGTAACATGAGTTGAGGCCAGAGTATAAGAAGAATTCGCAGAAAAAAACAGAAAGCATGGAAAATGGAATTAAAGGTTTGAAAGGGGGCAGAAAGATTAAACAAGGGAATGAAGAGAGCACAAGAAAAGAAAAAAAAAAGAAATTTCCTTCATCGTTGTGATAGAAGTAACATAAGCTAATGTAGCTTTGATGGCAAGTAGCATCCAGGTACCAAATTAAAAGATGATGTTTTCCAATGTTTAGCAATGATTTGGAATAGATTTGCAAGGTAATTAAACCTTTTAAGTTTCTGTAAGTTTACAATAACGATACGTTTTAAACCAGTGTTTGTCGTATCTATTTTACAACCTACATTTTCAAATATACATTAAAGATACTTATTTTTAAAAAAATGTGTTAAATTGAGCCTACATAAAATACAGTAAATAATAATGACAGATCAATCTTTGCCCCACTTTGCGTCTGTAAAACAACCCGAAACTTACATGATTGTGTTATCGTCCAATTTATATGGGAATATTTAAAAATAAATGAATTTAATGGAATTGAGCCTTATGTTCATCCACCATGGCTCTGGAAGGTAAAGAAACACAATAAAATAAATTACAATTGATTGGATCTGTCGGTATAATGGTAATGTAGCATGTACACATAGTGTCCACTATGTTGGGTAAAATATGTAATATATATATTTATATATTATGTATATATATATATATATGTATATGTATATATATATATATATGTATAAATATCTTGGCAATCATTACTCAATCGAGCAAATTTATTACCCAATTACCGGTATTATTTTTATTACCCAATGTGGACAGATTTAACCCAATAGTTGTGTGGACACTATGTTGCCCAGGGTTGGTTTTTGGCCCATTTCAAGAGTACAGAAATGTTTACATTAGGACATTTAAATAACTTAACGTAGCAAAGTCATATAAATTGCAGGTAGATGATAGATAAAACACACTATCCTCATTTAATACAATATTTCAGATACATAAATATTTTTTTTTACTTCAAACATGGGGCTGACAGTAGCATTTGGTCCGTATTGAAGTCGACATTGGTGATCAGCTGTATACATGACACCTGGTAGAACCTTAGGATAGTTGTATGGTGTGGAAGATGGCATATCCTCAAGACAGCTCCCACGTCCACTACTGTAAACATAGTAAACAGGATTGATAGTAAAGTACCTTATCAGACAATAGGATTCATTTTATAATTCAGAACAAAGGTTATCCATATTCAAACTAATGATTCGTAATCACCGACCAATTCTACCGCAGTTATGCATGTTCCAGGTTGAAGATATACATGATTTTGTCAATGGCTGTTCAATTTTACTAATTGGTCTTAATATTCGAATGGACTTGGCGTTCAAACCGGAACTCTCTAGTAGATCCCACCGCTGCCACCATAAGTATCTATCCTACTTCCCTTGGTAGAGTTTACCCTTGAAATCGATGTAAGATCCTTTGAAAGTATTAGTATGATGCAAAATTTGATTACATATGATGGGTATTGAACCAGAAATCCATTATCATCATACCGTTGCCACCCTGGGGTATGTTTTTATAAAGATTCATGATCAAGATAACTTTACTATCTTGATTTTGATCGGCGGCCGAGCCCTGCTACCATGGTAATTGGCGCAAGTGGTGGTCAAGTTATCATATTAATCGCTAAGTCTGTATCAAACAGGTACATTTGGGGATACTCTTCAGAGCACTGGCGTACAGGAGGGGGGGGGGGGGCTTATGGCCATGTTCCCTCCCAAAAAAAGTTCAAGGTCCGAGGGAAAGAAAGAAACGAAGGAGAAAAAAAAAAGAAATGAAAATGGGATATGTGAGGTGTTTATTTCTGAATATTATGTTAGAATCAATCACAAAATTAGATTTTTGTTACAAAAAGGTCGAAGTATAATTGTGCTTGCATCACTCATTTGGGACTTTCAAGAAATTTTGTCACAGACACAGTGTTGTGACCCCTCAAAATGTTTGGCTCATTACGTAACTGCGTCAGAGTAGATTAAATATTTCATCATAATAAAGATAAAATGAGTGTTCTAGTGTATCAGTATGCCATGATTTGACGTCTTCATAGTTTGAAAATGATTAAGATCATTGTTCGTTGATAATCTCGACCAAAGTGTGCATGAAGGATGATTCTTATGGCAGCGGTGGGATCTGTGAGGGTAAGATAGCTTGTGTGAAAACAGAAATATCAAAGAAACAGATCAATGAAAGTTTGAGAAAAATCGGACAAATAATGAGAAAGTTATGAGAATTTGAATATTGCGATCACCAATGCTATGGAGATCCTCACATTGGCAATGCGACAAAGACGTGTGATGTCACTTGTGAACAACTCTCCCCATTACTTTAGTATATATTTCACTTAAACTGCCTCTTTTATCACATCTATCCGTAGATCATGTGATCTTTCTATAGGAGGGCAAGTAATACAGATTTTCAAAGAATACATCATGGATAAAGAGTTTGTATCACCATAAAAAAAGCAAAAAGAGACATTTAGGGGGTATTTTATAGTCCATCAAAGGGAATGTTGTTCACATGTGACATCACACATCCTTGTCGCATTGCCAATAGGAGGATCTCCATGGCATTAGTGATTGCAATATTCAAATGCTCATAACTTTCTCATTATTTGTCCGATTTTTCTCAAACTTTCTTTGTTCTTATTCTTTGATTTTTCTGTTTCAACACAACCCTACTTGTTCCAAAGGTTTAATTCCCCTTTAAGGGCCGGGTCATGCATACAACAGATTGTATACCTACTCAAGGAAGCGAGTGATGTATTCTCTGCTACAGAATGACCATGATGTTGGTGTGAGACCAGTGGGAACCCGTGGAGCCATCACATATGGGCCACTCGAGTCGCATATGTTTTCTTCTCCATCGTGAAGCATGCCAAGACTATATGAACGGAAATAACAATATTTTTTTATGATTCTTATTTTATTTTTTTTACTGTTCTGGACCCGTTTCACAAAGCTGTCATTAAAACATGATTTCACGCAAGACGGGTGACCCTTTATTGCGCTACATTAAGCTAAGAATAATATGTTCCAGCCGTGCATGCGCAGCTTTACGAAAAGTTCTATGAAACACCATCCAGGTACATGTATATGTAAATAAAAGACCTATCGATTTCAGTAATCAGGGGAGCGTTTCATCAACCTTTCTGTTCGACAAGTTGTCGGATCTGACAATTTTCCAGAATGTTGATTGGCTGACAAGCACTGTTACGATGGTAACTGTCGGATAAAATGTCTGACAAGTCCTTTCATGAAACACGTCCCTGATAACCATGTGATGTAAAATGGTTTTACAAATTTCATTGCCATGGCATTTTTATGTTTTTTTAAAGAAAAGCGGTCTTTGTCGCTTCCTCAAAATAACCCATGAACTTCGTAACACATTTATTTGCGATTAATCGATAAATATCAATGGATAATCAAGACCATTTTGTTTAAAACTCTGACCAGTAGCCAATCAGCAATGTCCCTTCGTATCTGCAATCCATCACATACTTTGTGTCACTAGTTTCTGGACTAAATATCTGAGTGATAATGATAGTTCCAATTAAGAGAACACGATGGCAACGACAAAGTGAACGGGCAGTAATAAGAAAATGATAGAGGTTGCATATTATTATTGTACATAGAATCTTCAAGTTTCTCGCTCCAAATTCACTTTAAATTCATTCTTCATAAAGTGAAGATTTTCGTAACTATAATTTTTTTAAAGTAATGATATTCATTCTCACTTGTGTCCCATTTCGTGCGCCACGGTGAATCCAACAACAAGGCCAGTATCTTCATTGATGCTACAACTTTTTTTCTCGTTACACATTCCCGATACATGTGCCAATCCTACCGTAATACAGGCATTGCTGTTATCAGGACCACGACACAGGTTCTTCCTTTGGACAAAAACAAACAAACAAACAAAAATACCAGTAAATCACATAAACAATATACATAATGATCATAGTTCCTATTTGCCCAGGGAAGCCAATTCAAAAACTTTTCTTCTCGAGGGCCCAGCATAACATGATGTAAATTATTATTTTTTCATTAACCTTTTCCATAGCCCTACGTAAGAAAATAGACGCTTGGATTATGGAAATAAAGCATGGATGCAGACCCTACTTTGCAACTATATTCGAAAATGAATAAGGAATAAAATATTTCAAATGGGAAATGTTTGTGTGTCTCTCAACGATCATGATAACCTGGAGTAAAACCATGGCAAGAACTAGGTTTACAAAACGAGTAAAAATGAAAATTATCGTTACACCATGGAGCTATAAAATGGTTACACCACAAATGTACAGATAAATTTGGTATTCCATTCTATTTCTTTATTCTTTTAACTTCTTTTTCAGCGCCTAGGAATAGGCGTACTAGTTCTGTAGCTCGATGGTGAAATAGAAAGGCTGTCTTTATCATGCATTATTACCAAGGTTAAAAATGTCATTCACATATGGGCCTATAGTCAATAGACGAAATTGATAATTGGGATACAGTCTATAAATTTTCATGGGTATTCTAAGTTTTAATTGAATGATGTTAATCATTGATGCTTTTTAAAATCAAGTATTATATAGATTATGGTTACCTGGTAAGAAGTATTGCGTTGTCATGGTGATTTTGATGTTCACTCCTTTCCGAGTTTAAAGTGTCTTGCCATGCGCAGAAGCTGTTCAATGTGATGTCTGCGTCGGTAGATATCTCTAGGTCGTCCTATCAAACAAACATGGCCCAGTGCATTGTCATTCTCATGGTTATACTAAGAAAACTCTGGGTCCGGTTGACATAGGGACTAATTAATGATGGGAAAATACATTATAAAGATCAACTTTATTCAATTCCTAAAGTAAATACAATCAGTATAGGTTCTGAATTTCAATATTCTTCAAAGAGAAAATCATAAAGGTGGCCAGTTTTCAGAGGAGATAAAATTGAGAAACAGATGAAAATTTTATTTATTTATCTATCTATCTATCTATCTATCTATCTATCTATCTATCTATCTATCTATCTATCTATCTATCTATCTATCTATCTATGTATCTATAAATCTATGTATCTATCTATCTATCTATGTATCTATCTATCTATTTATTAACCTATCTATACCTATCTATCTCCATACCTCTCTATCTCATCTGACTTTGCATCCTTCTATCTCTCAAAATTTATATATCCCCCCTCAGGGAAAACAAAATCATAAGTTTTTATTTTCAGTAACCTGTTCATCTTCCAGTAGGATAAGCCGCACGAGGGCGATGTTCACCAAGTTCCCAATGCTTGGGTCACGGTAAAATTTCGCCACCTGTGCATGAAAAATCGAGAAAAAAGAACAAACAAATTAACCTTTTGCCAAATATAAAGTCAATTTGATTTATCAACTTATTACTTATAATTTTCAAATGGATTTTCATTTTCTTTCTTTCACTACAAGTCATTTTCCTTGCGAATGTTATTGGAATCACTTTCTATCAACCCATTTCTTAGACTGTGTGTGCATCAATAAAAAAGGTAACACAGCTTTCATAATTTTTTTAAAAGCGAGTTATCAAATTAGCCACTATGAAACCAAACAAAAATCGTTAGACAGAAACAAGTGCTGAGATGACTATATGCTTATGTTACTTTCATTTTCCAATGCATCAATGTGCCATAGAAATGCAGATATATGCATGGCCCAACGACAAGCACCACTAAGATACCATTCGAAATTTCGAATGCATGAGATGTAATTTTATGACATGATTTTTTGTCACTGATCGAAGGAAATGAACGTTGGATTTGCTTCATTTTCTGAGACATACACCAATTAAGAAGTCTTCAGATTAGTTTGATACCCACAAGATTCATGATGGTGAGGACGTACGTCTCGATATCCTCGTCTTTGTGGTAGTCAACCATGGATTGGTCGACGACAACCAAGGCTTCCACAGTTCGTTCCATGCTAACCGACTTCCGTACACGATCTCGTACACGATTACGCCATGTACTCGAAGCAGGCTCATCAAGAGACAGCTTCCCTAATATCAAATGAAATAAAGTAATGAAAAATAATGGGCACCACTGGGTATGAAAACCATTGAAGTATTATCTGTTGATTAATATTTTAAGGGTTTATCTTTCTTTGTGCTGGGGTATGTATTACTTATTGTACTCTATCATTGTTGTATCTTGCTGCTCCCTTTTTTTTTTTGGGGGGGGCAGAAAAGCTGATAAGCCGATATACGCCGGCATATACTAATGTATACATTTACATGGGTATTTAAAATAAGGGATCCACTTTGTGACACGCTTATTTTGGCCCTAAAATCAAAATAATAGGAATAAACCAAATAAGACATAACTATAATCAGAACAGAAAAAACAATCACCATACTTGCCTTGCAAAATTGTATTTCTCTAGGGGGATATACCAAAATGTAAAATTTACAATTGAGCACTCCAGAACAAGTGCATTTTGTATGTTTATTTCAGAAAGAGTGGTCATAATGCAAGTCAGTAAGCCATTCAGCTAATAAACAAAATAATTTTTTTAATGGAATGCTGGAAAATGATATCTCAATGTTTACGTGTAAGTGTGGACACCAATTATTTATTTTCCATTTTTTAAAGTGTGCTTTAAGGTAGTCACTTTTTAATAATGCATGTTTATAAACCAAAAATAAGACATAAATTAAGTCAATTTTTTAGCAAATAACATATGATAAGATAAGAAAATGGAAGCATTGTTTTGTCACAACGTAAACATAACATTTGGGGGGACACTAAAATCATCTGCAAATAATAATAACCATATTTCCATAATTTTCTAAATTTTTGCTTATTATTCTTTAAGAATATTTACAACTATGTTAAGGCAATCGAAAAACTCAAATCTCTCGCTTTGGAAGGGTAATATGGATTCTACACTCAAAAGTCAGTGTTACCTATGAAGCTGATTTTGGGGACACCAAACATTGCCAAAGTTTACATGGTGAACACATTTTTAAATAGATTCATTAATGCCTGTTCAAAGCCCACGTAGCGGAAAATGGGTCTCCGAAGATCATGCAGATTATATGCCACGTCGTTCTCACTCCGCTCTCAATGCGCTGTAGTGCGTCATGGCAATTTTTTTGACGCAGTGAGAACTGCATGGACGTATATAGCGTTGGTGTCAATTGAGTATACAACGTAGAAGTAATTTGCAACTTTACTATTTATTTAACCTTAGCACGGGCCTTAGCAGAGAAAAAGATTTAGTTTTTGACAAATCAAGAGTGTGATACCAGTGCAGGGGCCGCGGAACCGGGGGGGGGGGGCTCTTTTTTCCAAAACCGTGTACAAAAATGTAAAAATTACCATATGATTGTGATTTTTAGCATGGTCAGCCCCCCCCACTTTTGGCTCAGCCCCCCCCCCACTTTGAAAACCGTTCCGCGGCCCCTGCAGTGTATGTTAGACTATATAGAGTGACGCGATGAAGCAACAGCATTTAAGGGGGCAGAGCGAGGCGTATGGGGCAAAACAAAACATCTGAACAAAAACAAATAAAATAGAATAACAAATAAATAAAATTTGAAAAATCGCGCGTTAGGGATAATGTTTGACTTTTAAAAACGACAATTGAATTTTGTTAAATATCTTGATTAGTATATTTAGAAAATATCACATTTCACGCTACCCCCGCCCTTTCTTCCCCCTTTTTTGTCATTTGCTGACGGGGCTGCTCCCGGCACCCCTATCTAGACGACAGTGAAAAATTGTCAAATCCGACTCAAAAACATAGCGATGCATAGTCTATCCGATTTTCTCCAATCGGTGTCTGTGTGACTAGACTCGTGCATCAAAACAAAACACTTCGCGACCTTATCGAGGACAAGGACGTTATGTCACGGTTGACAGGTGGAAGGGGTCATTCAAGGTCACATGCGACAAATGGCCGCTGACAGATTACTTTATTACGTAAGCGAGGAATGTCCACGCGTCTCAATCGAGGTCAAACAGCCTTGCTCGGAGAAGAAAATCAGTAACTCTGTTATTGTATACTGTAATTGCATGGAGATATATCATGATTCTCGAACCAGGCCAAGGAGAGAGGGGCTTCCGTGCTTTGGCAGAGACAGACCTATCGGTGGTATACTGGTTGAATTGCATGTCATTGAAATACCTGAAACATTGCAACTTAAAACGTTGAGGACGAAAGCCCTCACGCACAAGCCTGCCGTAAATCATCGGAGATCTATGGTATATATCGCAATAACATATTAAAACAACAACATTCATACTTTAAATTTTGATTTGGTAACAAATATTTCTATACTTCATTGTAATAACTGCCAATTGAAAATCTTATGTAATTTGTCACATTATTTTGACGGAGCTTTCCCCGAAAATGTCTTTCAAACATGATAGAAGGCTTTAATATCCTATTATGATCGTTGTGTTGTCAGCGTGATCGATATTGAACATTGGCTAAACTTACCAGTGTGAGAACAGAAGGAACCATTAGAAATTTGATCGGTCTTTCCTCTGTTTAGGGAAGGCTTGTAGATGATATGTGAGCCATCATCAACCACCTCATTATACACCAATGCGTTGACCGGTTCGATGAAGAAATCATTGTCCCCTCCAAGCGAAATCAGCCCTCTCTTTTTCATGTACATATGACAAAAGGAGATAAAAGGAACTTGAAATCAATTGTAAGTCATCAAATTCTTCTCACAAAATCAGTCAGTTACGTCAATAAATTGTAAATTCGCAATTGTTTGCTAGCTTCTTGCATCAAGAAGGAAAAATAAAAGTGTTATGGATGCAATTGATATATCAATTGTAAATTATCAAATTGAAAAATCTTGAAACACCCTAAGACTCCTAACTAGCGTACCTGAAAAATCTCGTCAAGAAGGTCATTTTTTTTATGAGAAATATATCATCAAAATTCTTTCCGGATGGAAGGGCTGGGGGTCTACCACCTGTCCCCATGAAATCTATCAAAGTCCACACTGAGTTGTCTAGACAATGAAGCATGCGCGAGTTTATAATCATAACTTCATTTTTGGAAGATGATCTAGTAAACAGACGTTTGCATTTTATATTTGTTAGTCTTAAAATATTTCTACAGCTGTGATTGTTAGGATCAATTTTCACTCCTTTGTATTTTGTAAGACGGGGCTCAGAAATGATAGCACATTGATTGACAGAATTGGCTTTGGGTATCGATGATTGAAATAAAATATCGGGTTGTGGTCGTTGTGATTTTCCCCTTTAAATCTATTAGCAGATTCCTCAATCACACCGCCACACAGACTCCCAGCCGACCAATGATATGACAATTGAAATAATGTAATAGCTGCCACAGGTCTAGTGTCAGTATCGCCAATATGACTGAGGCATTCGCGTGTCCATGATATCACAATAGAAAGAGAAAATGACTCACCAATCCTCGACATACGTTGACAGCGACCTGAGACTTCTCATGTCCACGAACCACACCGTGATAAGAGCAATGGCGATGGCGTTGATACGCTGATTGAAACCGTGATCGAGACACGTTCGACGACGACCGCCGCTCAAGGACAAAATCGGGCGAAATGAGACCTTCGTTCAGAGTCAGTATCAAATGGAACTCGGCCCCCTTCGTTGCGAATTGATATTGAAGGTTTTTGTGATGATGCGATGTCGATGAAGATGGTGATCGACGATGACGGCTGTCGAAGTCGTGGACAACGCGCGGGTGCACGATTTCAAAATCGGACGGATGTTTGTCTATGAAAAACATATATATCAAATTCTTTATTTTGAATGGACCAATGGAGGCGTTTGTACATGCTTTAATAACACATGCATGATTTGTGTTGTTCGTGCATGTGTGTGAGGGTGTGTGGGGTGGACAGAGAAGAAAGAGTGTATTAGAGTAGATTGGAATGCATCAGGGGATGCATGAGGGTTAAGGGTTGCGTGCGTGTGTGGGTTTTGTGTTTGAGAGTGCGCGTGTTTGCGTGTGTGTATTGGGTGAGTGAGGGTGTGAATGTGTGTGAGACGGTGGGGGGGGGGGGGGTGGGAGCCCGTATTGTGTTTATCCACAAGAGAAGAAATTGAAAGGTGTCATCAAAATATTCAACATAAAATATGTTGCTCGTCCAAGGTACGTATCGGTCATGGCGATATATGAATATCGATTTATTCTTGATGTAAAAAAAAGGAGGAAGAAAATATCTGGTGAATTTAGAACCTGTAATAGGCCTATTCCCCATAGACATTCGAAGGGGCGGCTGTACAGGGTGCAAGGGGGGGGGGGCGACCCCTATAATTTTCCAAGGAATTAAATGTAAATGTTATATTTCATGTCATCTGATCCTTTATGAATATTTCAATAAAGTGATACAAAATGAAAGGTGGACACACGGAAGAAATAAAGGAATATAAAGGAAAGGAGAGGAAACAAAATCATAAAAAGGAGAGACAGAAGTATTGATCGTGAAATCGAAAATAGGTAGTATTTTTCGATCCCATATCACTGGTGGTATACACTGATCTCGCCACTGGACTTGGCTTTTTTAAAAATGTGCAAATATACAATGTAAAAAAAGTACAAGTACGTACATTTATATAAAACGTGCGAAATCTAAATATCATTAACGCGGTAAATTTATCAGTAACGATTGAGAAAGTGACAGAAACTTATGACTAACAAGCATAAGCTTATCCCGAAGAAGATGCCATTTCGAAGTTGTAAAACTTTTGTTTTCGTCCTTACCACCTTGTTGATGTTCAGTCAGAGCGTGAGAAATCTGGATGTAAAACAGAATGAGAAGGAATTTCAGCGTCAACATTGCCAGGCGTCGGTAAATTGTCGAGAAGTGGATCTGGGTTGATGTGTGAGGTAATCCCATGCTGAGAAAGAGGTGTGATGATATGGTATCCCGCATCCTGAGTAAAGTATTCAGATGTGCTTATGTCTGTTTCTATCATCTATTCAATGCGGTGAATTTGATCCTCGAGAATTGAAGGAGCTAGTCGCAATGAACTTGGTCTCACTTCGGCAGTACGTCCGTTCGTCCGCTGTCGTCGACGCACCGGGTCACGGGTGTCAACTAGATTGTTTATTGAAATATGTGACACTTGGAAATGACAAGATCCAGGAATCGTGGTAACGATGAAAGAGGTTATTCCGACAACCTTCTAAAGATTACCCAACTGTCTCCACATTCTCCCTCCCCCTTCTGTCTCACCGTTTTGAACGCTTGCCAGAGAGATAATCCGGTATGTTCCTGTTCCGTCGTCATCAGGGGGTTTCGGAAGATTCCGGAAATGGAACCACTCACAGAATGTAGGGCGTCATGAGAAAGTATAGTGTGTTGGGTTGTCAAAGAAATTGAAAACATGCTCGTTAGGATAACTTAAAGGCGTAAGGGGTAAAGAGGATGTGCATGATGTCAATAATTTATGCTAAAATTATGGCTACTATAATCATGCATATGTCCCGGAAAATGTTGAAGGTGCATGGGCGAATGTCGTGTGGTCGCGGATGACCGTAAACATGCTGATCATCATTATAGCAGAAAGGCATCGTCACTTCATTCAATTTACTACCAGTTTCAATATCATACAGGGTATGAACTATTCATCTACTCCGATGTTTAACAGAAAGGTATCCAACAGGTACCTCTTCTTCTTAATGCTTGTTGACCGATTCAGGCAATCATCCAAATATCCATTAGCTTATTTTAGATACAATTAATGATACGCGTACTTCATGATGATAAACATGCAACTGCAACTACGAATTTTCAATAAAAGATAATAAGGTTTCAGTAAATTTGGGATATGTTACCCCGCCCCCTAATTCCTAGAAATCTACGCCGCTACGCCAGGGCGAAAAACAAGAGGAGAGATCATCATTCATCACTCCACTTGACATAGGGGTGATAAACCACGCATTCTCCGCCCGAAATAAATTGATGCGCATGTTTTTCAAGGGCACACTGACAGTTTTAAAATGAACGGAGGTCGAAGTGCCTGTCTCTCACGGGGAACAGACAGAGAGAAGAAGAAAAAAATAGCTCCATCCACAACCTCTGACTTGTTCTGTTATAAACTCAAACGTGTTTACCAATGACGTTGCTCCGTTGGAATTTGACAGAAATTTATGAACGTACATTTGTATCACGTATTATGCAAAGCAGCTAGCTTTTGCACCCCTTTGTTTTGCACGTAACTTTTTGCACGTTTTCTATTGTTTTGTGCAAGCGTTTGAATAATTTTCTTCAATCAGAGATGATTACAATGATGTATATATCTCATGTGGTATGAAATCACTGTATTTTGATAGGGAGACAAAATGAATCAAATGTGACGTCATTTGGTAATTTTGTTTTAATTGAATAAAGAAATACATAATGGATGACGTCATCAGTCTCCTCATTTGCATACCGATCAGGATGTTTCTTTAAATTAAGCGAAAGTTTTAAATGTCATAACTTTCTTATTTTACATCCGATTTCGATGAAATTTTCAGTGTTATGCTTTTTGACTTTTTCTCTTTTTATTCAAATCAAATTATTGTTGGGGGGACTTGTCCTATAAGAATTGCCCATTAAACTTGCATGTTAATATAGCTAAATCTATGAAAATGGTAATTTGCGCCCCTAGCTCTATTTCCAAATTTCCTATTTGCGTCCCTATAAGAGGGAAAATTTTAAGCACCGTTTGATTTCACGAACAGGATAAAAATTTCAATCAACAAATAGAGCAAGCGCGAACAGCGAGTAAATTAAGTTATCAACTGAACTGAAAAGTGGACACTTTTAGGACTATTTTGTAGAATTTTTTTTTTCACAAAATATTGCTTAAAATCTAATATTTAACATGTTCAATATCTTTTTTATTTTATATCCGATTTTCATTAAATCTTCAGCATTTTGTTTAGTAAATTTCCCTCCATTTATTTAGTGCAATTATTTTTCAGCCCGGAGTACACCTTTAAAGGTCAACTCCACCCCAGAAAATTGTTGATTTGAATCGATAGAGAAAAATCAAACAAACACAACGCTGCAAATTTAATCGAAATCGGATGTAAAATAAGTCTAGAAAGTTATGACATTTTTAAATTTCGCTTATTTTTCACAAAACAGTTCAATGCGCAACTCAGCGATGTGCAAATGAGAGAGTCGATGATGTCCATCACTCACTATTTCTTTTGTTTGTTATTGTTTGAATAAGACAATATTTCAATTTTTACAGATTTGACAATAAGGACCAACTTAACTTAACCATAAACTGTTAAAATAATGGTAATTGCACATGTTCAGGGAGAAATAAAAATTTGTTTCACTTGACAAAGAGGAGAAAATTAGAATAATTCATATTTCATATAATAAAATACAAAAGAAATAGTGAGTGGGTGACGTCATCAGTCTGCCAATTTGCACACCGACCATGCCGACCAGGATGTGCATATAATTGTTTTGTGAAATGAAGCGAAACTTTCTTATTTTACATCCGATTTTTATGAAATTTTCAGTGTTTTGCTTGTTGGATTTTCTCCTTTTTTTCAAATCAACTCTTTGTTGGGGTAGACTTGTCCTTCAAGGACTGATGTGGGAATTGCTGAAAAAGGGTACGTCAAATCGGCCTAATGGGAGCGCGAATCGATGCGCGTGCTTTAAAACTGATTAATATCAGACCTAAAAAGGAAAATGTTTGACATTGACAATTGTACACAATTAATGATCTAAAAAAGAAAAGACAAAAGGCTAAAGAGAAAAGACGGTTGGAAAGCCCATTATCAGCCGCACCAATGTGTGAAACTCGTATTCCATTGGGACCAACTTAAAAAAAAGAGAAATAGAGAAAAGAAAAAAAACAGAACAGAAAAGAAAAGAAAGGGGAAAAGACAAGAAATTTAAACAAAACAAAGGAAAGGAAAAGAAAGAGAAAGGAAAGTAAAGAAAAGAAAGGAAAAATATAATAACAATAAGTTCTAGGTAGATTCACAACTGCTTTTATCCTTTTTCAAATATCACACTATGAGATTGTGATATAGCTTATTCCATGTAGCCAGTGGAGCTTTCCATTAAAGGGCTTGTCAGACGTTTTATTCGGCAGTTACCATAGTAACAGTGCTTTTCAGCCAATCAAATCAAGGAAAATTTTCAGATTTGACAACTTGTCGGATGAAAATATTAATTGAATACTCCCCCCCCCCCCCCGATTTTCCCCTTTTAAAAGGAGGCAGATGTGACAGTTTTGAAAGTACTGTACACTCTTAAAAAATGTTGGGCAACATAGTCCACACAACTTTTCGGTTAAAACTTCAATGCTGGCTAGTTTTGAACCAATTACGTCTGCGTGCTTTGGGTGAGAATTGGTTGAAAACTACCCAGAGTTGGATAATTTTTGTAACCAATTGTTGTGTGGATAGTATATGTGTTGCCCAACATTTTAAGGATGTATGATTGAATTGAAGTTGAACCAAAGTTACATTGGATAAGATGATATGGGTCATTTATATTATTACGTCTGACGAAGATGACGTAATAATAAAAAGTCAACCTGTTGCAAAAAGTACAAAGCCAACCGACTGCTGAATAACTGCGCGCGCAGCGCCTTAAAATACATGCGCAATCGAAGTGACCACGCCCTGGTAACAGTGTTTGTAAACAAACCCCATTCTCTTTGCAAATTTGCTATCTTGAGAACCCACTGCCAATTTTTGACAGTTTTTGACCAATTCTGCTTGCACTTTCAAGTCACTTTTGCCAATTGTCAGGTCAGTATCATATCATTAGATATTTCTTGATAACTAGAGCAAGTTTGGAGAAGAAATGACGAATATTCTAAACACAATGAACAAAAATGTGACGTGATAAAAATGTCAAATTTCACGTTTTCGGTAACCGTCATGCTTAATCGATCAGTGTGTAGTCTGTAGATCGACGTCTGAAATATATTTCAAGAATGTGCAAGTGATATTTCATAAATTGTTGAGTAATGTCTGACAACATGTCAAATTTTAATATCTGTAGAGAATCTAATATTTGATACATAGGTTAAATTTTGACAAATCTAACCCCCAAAAGAAATATTTTTCTTTAACGTTAGTTTGAGACATCTACCCCACGGCCATTCTAGTGACCGGAGCACACCTGTGATTTCTATTTCTCTTTTTCCTTTTTAATTCTACTCTTTTCAATTTCACTCTGATTAGAACACCGTTTCTTTTAGTTTGATCACGGGAAACATTTTGGCGATGTATTGCAATCGACTTGTACACCCCCTATATACCCCCTGGGTCCTGAGACCTCTTCCCCGTACTGGGTCAGCTTCTCCTGCCATCAGATCACCGATGGTTAATTCCATGGATGTAAGCAAATTATATGCAGTTAGAATATCCAAATGAAATAAAATTAAATGAAACAAAGCAAAAATATCGAAACAAGTATCATATAAATCTAACTGTACGCAGATTATTAGTGAACAATGATGAAATTTTAGTGTCACCATATTCTGGAATAAATGATCACTTAGCAAATTGTTATTCATATAACAGAACAATTATAACAATTTTCAAACAGAAAGAGATTTCTAAAATGTTGTTATAGCTTTCATTTAGATTGGGTAGATATACAAATATTTATTTTCAAAGATTGAATTCATTGTCAGATTAGATCTATAGGGAAAATTCACATTAAAAAAAATGTCTAAATTGAAAAAGTAGTATTGTCGACCCCCCAGAAAAAAATAAATAACTGATCAATTCTAAACAGGAGCTGTGTTGGTCTCACCGGGATCCAACTTTCTCCACATCCACCATCTCTCCTAACACATCAGCTGGCAACATGTTGGGCAAGCTGCTTCTGCAGTTCTTGCAACATTCCCTTGATAAACAACAACTTCGGGAAAAGATTGTTGTACGTCTATTTACATTCTCTCAAGTACATTTTCACTTGTCCTTTTCAAATTTCAGGAGGAAATTTTTCAAAATTTAATATCCAAAGCATATATACATACAAAAAAATAAACTTGAGAAATAATATTTTGAACAAAAATATATATTGGCATATTTCTACGAATTGTGGAGAATTCATCATTGTTTGATTATGCCTAAGAACTACATGACATAAAACAAACAAGTTACAAGGAATATACTATACTTATAATGATATATTTCTTGTTTTATTCTTGCAACGTGAAAAAAAGAATTAATTTCTTTCATTCAAATCACAGAACCTGGCTTCCCAGCTTGGTGTTGGGCCTGATGGAGACAGCGCAGACCTCCTCGCTAAGATCAACTCTCTGGTGACAGAATCAGAGAGAAGGAGGCAACAGGCAGAGAAGAAGGCCAAGGCTTTCCAAGATCGGTTCCTGGACTCGGCCACCGAAGTCCAGGTCTTGAAGATGGAACTGGCAGAGACCAGAAAGCAGAGAGATGCTGCTTTAAAGAATCTTCAAGTAAATATCTTCCTTTAAAAAAAAAAGACTTTACCTGAAGGGATGTAAAGTTTTAATGGACTTACGATATTTGGATAGAATGTCTTTCATATTTTGTTGTACAGCAACCTTACTGTAATGGTATAATGCTTAGCGCAGAATAAAATCACAAAATTTTCAAATTTTCGATTTTCATCAAACAATTTATAAATGAGAATCTATCCAGTGATTAATTTTGTTAAGAATTTTATTTTCTTTTCCAAGGATTTGACTTGGGAGCCAGTTGAGAGCTCTTCTCCTGCCGATGGAGCAGCTACCGGAGGCTCTTGGTAAATGTCAAATAAGTTGATAAAAGCTTTTAATATCAAATTCAAACAAAGCGATATGAATATAAGGAAATTAAAGTTATTGCAAAAATGTGTATTTATTTACTTTATCGCGCGGTGAAAAAATTATTCTTTCATCTATTTTTTCAAACAATGAAAAGTACACGAAATATACAGTGCGTCCCAGAAAAAACGAAACCGAGATTAAGCGATGATTTATCATAACTTATCACAAATACAATAGACAAATGACCTACCAGTGTAAAGCTTAGAATCTCCTCTTTAATCTGAAATCACTTAGATTATTCCTCATTCACGCATGAATGAGCAAAAACAATTTGAAGAAAGGATACCAAAAACTCATTTGGCGGGGGGTATCTGAATTTCAAAAAGAAAATCACATGCCTAAAAAGTTCAATATCTGCTCTTTTATTTGATACCTTAATCACAAAAAATGGTCAAGAAGTAAAAAAGTTATTTTCCCTCGAAACAATGCTTGTATTTCCATAATTTCATTAAATAAACGTGTTTTCACCGGTTTCCCACAGAAGCTATCGCATGGTTAACAAAATACTTAATGCATGGCTGATCGTCAACAAAGCGGAGCGTCGAGTGAGTTTGAACGCTAGCCTGTAGAACCTCTTAATCTTATGAAATTATTGAAATTCAAGCCTTATTTCAAATAACCAGAACTTTCTTAATTCTTGACCATTTCTGTAATTGAGGTAGCAAATTAAAGAGCAGATATTGAACTTTTTAAAAATGTGGTTTTCTTTTTGAAACCCAGATACAGCCCGCCAAATGACTTTTTGGTATCCCCTCTTCAAATTGTTTTTGCTCACTCATGCGTAAATGAGAAATAATCTAAGTAATTTCAGATGAAAGAGGAAATTCTAAGCTTTACGATGGTAGGTCATGTGTTTATTGTATTTGTGATTAAGTTATGATAAATCATCGATAAAACTCGGTTTCGTTTTTTTCTGGGACGCACTGTATAGGGCCTACTACTTTAAGAATCATATCATTTTAAAGCTGACAGACGTATACAGATTTGTTTATTACACTAATGATACTTAAACATTTAGATTAAAGTTAAGTATTGTTGTAATGTTGTTGCCTGTATAGGTTTTCTGGAGACAACCCCCAGCCACTGTCTTCAGCACCATTAGACCATGAAGTAGCACCCATCCTTTTGTTCAACCCATCTACACCAGACACATCACCTTACAACCCATCGACACCAGACACAGCACCTTACAACCCATCGACACCAGACGCAGCACCTTACAACCCATCTACACCAGACACAGCACCATACAACCCGTCTACACCAGACACAGCCCCTGTTGACACCATGTTATTACCCCTTGCGTAAGCATAAAGTTATACTAAACTTTTATAAATTAAAATATTGTAAAAGATTAACCCTCCCCCCCCAAAAAAAAAAAAAACATAAATCAGTTATACATGTATCATATAACATATTTTTTTTTCTCTCTTAAACTCTGTAATAACCACTCGAACCTAATAAAAAACAAGACTTAGAGGGAATGAATATTTAACATTCCATTCTTCACAATTTGTCAATTGTAGACAACCAACACCTAGCCATCTGACCAGTGGTTCTGAAGCAGTTGGTACCCCTCCAACAGTACCACTATCTGCTCAAGCCCCTTCAGTGGTTGACCATCATACACCGAATACAACCTCACGGTAAGTAGATGAAACCTCACTGAAACATAAGTGGTAGGACAATATTGAACAGGCATATAACTATCCGATCACTGGTATATGCTGCTTACTTTTCATTTTCTGGTTGAAATATAGGTACCCTGAATATAAATCGTAAATAAAACGAAGATAATGATAATAATGATGATGATCAGTAGCGGACAGTGACCCGAATGAGACAAATGATTGGAGGGGCACTGTATTCTTTGTGAACAATGCTGTGCCCCTCCAATGCTTTGTCTCCTCCGGGTCACGGTCCGCCACTGATGATGATGATGATGATAATAATAATAATCACAATAATAATAATAATCACAATAATAATAATAATAACAATAATAATAAACAGTGCCTCATGGTTTGGAGGGTAACGTATTGTACAGAATAGTTCAAAGGTCGTATCCACTCCCCTTCGAAAGATCATTAGGAAATTCAAATCGTATATTCAAAAATCATAATTGTTATCCCATTTTTGTAGACCTATATCAGTGTCAGTGAGCACAGCTGTTGGTGTTGCCACACCTCCTTCCAGCGGTTCAACTGGCCCTGCCCTTGTCCAGGCATCTTCCTTGTTCCAGGCAATGGGCGATCTGCAGTCCTTCCTTCCAGGGGGTGGGGACGTCTTCCTGGGCAGTGGAGTAAACGGAACAGTGCATCTCTTCCGTCATCGTGAGACCATGGACCTATTACCATGGTGTGACCGACCATCCCATCGCTTTGAAGACATTCGAGCTCCCTAACGACTTTGAGGAGATGACTAAGAAGGTTGGTTAAACCCATAAAATAGCTAAAGGATTGCATTAGACAGGGTCATAATTTATAGGGCCATACAATGCAATCATTAAAAAAAAAACGTGCTCAAAGAATATGTTTTTATTCTACTAGAAAAATAATGTAATTTAAATGTGATCTTTGCAATGTTTTGCATTTTCGTAGGTCAAAGTCATCCAGTCCGAAGCTTTCATCCTCGACGTTCTTGGCAGAGAGGAGTGCTTCCCGACTTTCCTTGGATGATTGGAGATCAGCACAGGTACGATTGGCCTTGCGATGGATTTCATCGGAGACACGACTACGGGAGAGACCTGGACACTCAGCCGTGGCATGAGAGAGTTAGTACTGAGTCAACAAGAATGGTAAGTGGGATGATTTATTCCAACTTTTCAACATAAGGCCTTTATAGATATTCATTTGGATGTTTTCATGTTTTATTACTTATATCTTTCCTTTCTCCCGGTCTTTTCGTTTCTTGTAGGTTCAGTCTGGCTCTCGACATTGCCAAGTCATTTGGGGTGATTCACGAGAGAGGCTTATTGATGAACGACCTCAAGGAAGACAACTGCTTGCTTCGTAAGGCTACAACTGGACGATGGCAAGCAGTTATAGTAGACTTTGGGCTGGCTTGTACTCGAACCGAACCCTTCTCCTTTTCCATCGAGGATAAGGAGAAGTACCAACGAAAGGTAAGTTCATCATGTCGGTAACCTTAAAATTCATCGAAACATTGATGGTGTTTTATTGATACTAGTAATCTCTTTATTTATCTAATTCAATACAAATTTTTGCATTGTTTTCTGTCTAATTTGATTAAACATAAGCCAAACTGTAATGAGATGATTTTGTAAATAAATTATATAATCGTGTTATTAATTTATACTTTTTTATATTTTAAATTTATACAGGAGATCTTATGCCCACATTGCCCCAGAATGCGCCCTCGATTACCATCAGATCTCTGTCTCGAGCGACTTGTTCCAGTTCGGCCGTCTGTTGACCCTGATGGGAGATCGTGCGAACACCGCCGATCTCACCGCTATAGGGAACATCTGTCGGCAGAACACCCATCTTTGCCGACCTACCAGTCGACGAGCTCGAGAGGGTGATGTAGACAAACACTGTATTTCAAGAGATATCAAATGGTTTCCTCTTTTCACTTTTTTCAATATAACTTTTAAAAACACATTTGAAGTTATATGCCTTTTGCCTTATTTCAATTGAACATGCTATTTGAGACTCAGATGCATATGCAGAGAATATTGCCATTTAATAACAAACTAAATTAAGTTTTCAAGTATCTTGAAATCATGAAGACTAGTCAGTGTTTAGTCGGTTAAAGTTTTTTGCGTCAAACATGCAGTAAAAACGCCAATTATCGTCATAACAATAAATGACAAATGAAAGAACACATCATTTTCAAAATGATTCGTTTATTCTATATTCATTCATTAAAGATTTTTTTTTTAAGTTTAACTTCTCTGCCCTTTCACTTCAATTCAACGTTGTATTCACATATAATTCACTATTATTATTATTATATAAAAATAAAACGAATATTCGCAAAATAATGAATTAAGCTGAAGAAATTTCGAACTTGATAACCAAAAAGAGTATAACGGCCTATTCTATATTTTCTCTCCGATATAACAAACAAGATATGATTTTTTAATTTCACTGCTGTGAGTCATCGCTACTTGAATCTTTTCAAAAAGAAAATTTGGATTTTAAAAACTATAAAGATTGAAAATTCAACAAATTAATTAACGGAGATTATGTTTCTGATATTTTATGAACTTTTACTCAAAGAAAGAACTACCTACATATTAATGCAGTGTTTAGTTATTACTAATTCTATTTCTGAAAGCTATAACTAATAGTATTCGTTAGATTTTCGAAGGAAATTGATTTATTATCTTTTAAAATACAGTGTTATGGTAAGTATTGTAAATATTCTTTATATATTCATTTTACTTTAAAATTCTCTGATTTGCTTTAAATTTACATTTATGATTGATATAGCAATTTGGAAAATATTAAAGCCCTATTTGCATTAAAGTTGTTTGACAACGATTTCATCCAATGGTACTGCAATGCTAGTATAGCTCATTAGTTAATTAAAATCAAGGATTGGTCATGGAAATATAGAAGTTACCATTGAATGGAAAAGTTATTTTAAAGAAAATATTGCATTGACAATAAATTTGATCATTTAAACAGAATAATTTCTGCAGTAATTCTTTAAATAAAAAATAAAAGCAAATACCAATAATGATTTGATTTGCGATTATTCCATTTCCTGTTCGAGTTGGTCGGGATAATTTGTATATAATTATTATATGCTGTATAGTCTGCAGACGCGTACATACCATCAATGAATTTTTTACTCAATAAATAAGTCTTGATAATGTCAAGCACAAATACTACTTGTTGAAAGTTAGCTTCAACAAAGCAAGTCAAAGCCGGGGGCGTTAATAATAGGGTGCAAGTTTACTAGGCCACTATTCTAAAAAAAAGAAATGGTTTACCCAGCAAGCTTACCCAAGTATTATATTAAATTGATTATTTACCTATGAAGATCATAGGGTGGGGATGTAAGACGAATTAAAGATGACGTATTTTTGTTATTAGTTGAATTACACGAGGCACATCTATCTCTTTTACACTATTTCATTGTCGTCCTTTCGCTTCTCTTTTTTTCTTTTTACTCTTCCCCTATTTGTCTTTACTTGAAAAAATTAGGGTACACCCCCCTCTTCTGTGGAGCCGCCCTTTCTCTGCATATAAATATCGAAAACATGTTTAGTTTTTTTCAGGGTAGGTGTTGTAATAGGTTAATGATATGAAGTAGACTAAAATAATTTCTCTCCCACCTTGTTTTTTTTAAGGTTCAACGATTAACAGGCTATGAGGGGGGGATTAGACAAAATTGAGTTAGGGGGAGCTACATTGCGTACGTGCGAGAGGGTGTGTGCACGTGAGAGGGGAATCATTCTGGAAAGCATTTCATGAAGTCACTATAGTCTGACGTTTTATCCGACAATGTCTGCTTATATCGACAGTTATCACCGTAATAGTGCCTCCCAATCAATCAAAATCAGGGACAATTGTCAAATCTGACAACCGAAAATGTTGATGAATTCATGCGACTTTAAAACAATCAAGAACGGAAAGTAGGAATACAGAGTACGATTTAAAAGAAATTTGCAGAAATTCATGAGCAAGACAAGAGTCCCGCTAAAGATATTGTGCGAAAGCGATCCAAGGTTATTCTAAGCACGTTTTAAAATCCATAAGACGATGCACATCTCTTCGGGACATGTCTCATAAACTGAAATAAATCAATCGAAATGGAAACGCGCGAACTGAAACAATTTGGTTTATTTGTTTAGTTTACTGATTTACCTGTTGTAAGCATGCATATGGATACAGGACAACTTTGGTATAACAGAGAGAGAGGGAGAGAGAGCAGAGTGGCTGTTACTTCGACTTCTTTAAATGGATGTTATTCATATTCATGCGAGGCAGGGTAGCGACCGAGCAGAAAATTTAAACTCTGAAACTTGGCATTATAATACAGAATACAGTCTGGTAAAGAGAAGGTGGATGAAATGTCGACTTCCCTCAAATGATGAAAGCTGCTTTTATCATGTTTATGCAGGGCGCGTATACGCGACCGAACAAGAAATTTCCCACTTTAAAAATTGACATTTTCGTTCCTTGTATGCGATTTAGCCTAGCGATTAGATAAGTCAATTTGCACATTTCAATATTCGATCTTATCATAATGGTAAACTAATGAAGTTCATATATATAAAGTAGTTTATATTCAAACCATACATTACTCTAAAATCAAGCGTTGGAGAGCTTCTCAACATTTCATATTAGCAATACATAGTACATGAACTATTCAATTTTTAGCAATTCATAGGGCATATTCAGTTTAATTCAATAATTAATCGCTCACCCTCGTAGGGGAAAATAATCTTGCATGCGACCATTAGCAAAAAACCCAAACAAATTTAAGTAATTAAAAAAAATAAAAATTGGGGTAGTATTGCGAAGTTAGTGTCATTGTTTTTCAAAAAATACCCATACTTCTCTTTAAAGATATCGTGATGTTAGCTTAAAAGTGGCTTTGAGATTCCAACGAGTGCCCTCTTCAAATTGTCAGACGCACAATAAAAAGGTTGAAGTATAATAAATGACAGTCATTGATAGTAAAGATAACCGCATGTACCCTCAACCCATCCCCATTAAACTCTGTCATATCATGATAAAGCATTTATTTCCGGTATGACAGCCTAGATGTAGTGGCAAACAGGCGGAAGATTCGATAACGAGAAATTCATTTCCGAGCAGCTCTCCAAGAATAATTTCCTAATGACATCCTCTTAAAGATCATTATTTTTCGATAAATCTGTGTAATTCAAGTTTTAATTCATCGTCAGATAAGCTGAAAGAGTACATGATAAAACAGATATTGTATGAAGGATGCGGTCTAAACTTAATATTTCTGGATAAAAATAATGTACAATTGAAATACCATTAAAAAAAGTTGAGTCTTTCGAACGACAGATTGATTACCCACTACTGTTGACTGCCAAATTCAATTTTGTAAATTCAAAATTCCAATACAGTTCAGGATTTTGAACCTTCGAAATTTCGGACTTTTCTCAGAGGCATTTTTAAACGTGTATAACTCCGAGCCCAATTGTCTTGGATAATTTGTTAATATAATTTCTTGATATATATTTAATGTGGAAGTACATGACATGCTTAGATACGCATTGGGCGCTGTAAAAGTTATTATTTTAGACTTATAACTTGGGTTAGCATAATTGACCTGTTCATTAGCCTTTTTCAAGTCTTTTGGATGGGAGGGGGTCGATCTCGTCAATGACATCCTTTCTCCCACTCGCCATCAGCCGCCATCGCTCATCCAGTACCACCCCCCCCCTCCATCGGTCGCTCATCTCCTTACCTCTATCAGCTGCTCCTTTAGTATCCCTTCATCAGTCGACCTTCTCCTTCCATCCATCCATCGTTAGCATGGTTAGATCATTCAGTATCTTTCCCAATCTCCAGCAGTCTCACCCGTTCTCCCGTCCTTCACCATTTTGAACTCTCCTTCCTGTTATCTTCTGTCTCCCCCATCTTATTTTCATTCATCCATTCATTTATATTTTTGTGTGCCCACTGCCCACCCACTGCCTACCTATCTTCACTTTACTTAGTCCCTTGTACACCTTTTTTTCACCCTTTATTCATAACATTTTCCTGTTCTTTACCACTTCCTCTGACAACTTTCCAACGACCAAATCTAGGTTATCTTCAATAAATACGGAAGTGAGTAAAACAAAAGGAATTTCGTTGAATGAAATAAAATTTATAAACATTGCGCTTAAGCAATGCTTATCTTCTTTCGATTTTCATTTTCATTTGAAAGAATACTTCTTTTCTTCTTCGTTTCTTTCCCTTGTATGCGGTTCTTTTTAATCTTTTTCCTCTGATTTTTTTTCTCAAATTTTTTCCAGAGCATTATTTTTTGTAACTTAAAAAAATGTTTTGTTCTGTTGATGATTATCATTTTGTTGTTACTCATCCTTAACTTCTTCTTTCAGATTATCAAACAAGAAAATTTTCCAAAACGTAATCGCATCAGAGTTTTTTAAATATATATACATAACCAGCGAAAAAAATAGCATAATCAAATGTAAATGATAATAATATAAAGCACTTATGAGGCGCCGATTTATCTAGTTTCCTATTTAATGGCGCACTTCCCCGACTGTAGCTCCAGCTGCTAAAGGCGCTTGGTGCACTGAAGGAACTAATCCTGTCAGGTACCCATTCACCTCATCTGGGTTGAGTGCAACACAATGTTGATAAATTTCCTGCTAAAGGAAGAAAACACGCCGTGGCTGAGATTTGAATCCACGTCCCTCTCATTGAAAGACGAGATTCGTAACCACTAGACCACGACGCCCCCGCAAATAAATTTTATTACCATTTTTGTGTGTGTATATACATTGTACATTGTATTTACATTTGTGTAAACCAGTGAAAAAAATAATTTCCTTTAAGGACAATAAAGTTATTCAATTCAATTCAATTCAAATATTTCTATCTGAATATTTAATAGTGCTGAGTATAGTACATAAATAATTTTGCATAGCGTCCTCTATCGGTATACGCTACTTGGTTGCCATGATAAATAGCCTGGAGCCCTGGACCCGTTTCATAAAGAGTTACAACTGTTGGAACTTTGCCATTATGGCAACTACCATGGTAACCTTCATTTTGATTGGCTTCTGAGCCATGTTACCATGGTAGTTGCCATAATGACAAAGTTACAATAGTTGTAACTCCTTAAAGGAGAATGAAACCCTTGAAACCAGCTGAATCCATATCAAAGAGAAAAATCAAAGAAACACATTGTTGAAAGTTTGAGGAAGATTGAATGAATAATAAGAAAGTTATGAGCATTTGAATATTGAGATCACTAGCTAATGCCATGTAGATCCTCCCATTGGCAATGCGACCAAGATCTATGATGTCATGATCACTGATGAACAACTCTCCCCTTTTGGACGCTGAAAATATACCCCAAAACATCTCTTTTTGCTCATTCTAATCATATGACAAACGATTCATCAATTATATAATGTTGTAAAACCTCTGTACTTCTTCTCTCATAAAGAGAACACCTCACCTTGTGACAGACTCTATAAAAGTGAGAATATAAGTGAAATATGTACTAAAGTAATGAGGGAGTTGTACGTGTGTGACATCACAGATCTTGGTCGCATTGCCAATAGGAGGATCTACATGGCATTAGTGATCTCAATATTCAAATGATCATAACTTTCTTATTATTCATTCAATCTTCCTCAAACTTTCAACAATGTGTTTCTTTGATTTTTCTCTTTGATATGGATTCAGCTGGTTTCAAGGGTTTCATTCTCCTTTAATGAAACGGGCCCCTGAGTGCACTTGCCTCCTGTACTTTGATTTTATGTGTCACACACTCCTTTGTATTAGTGTTACAAAAGGGTGAACACAATTTCTAAAAGGTGGGAAATTAATGTTAAGGTGGGGGGGGGGGGGTCATTATCAATCAATGGCTATAAGACGAAAACTGACAAATAATCTTGATACTTCGAAATCGGATATATCATGAGTTTCAATGTTTTTAAAGACCAAGTCCGACCCAGAAAATGTTCATTTTAATCAATAGAGAAAAATCAGACAAGCATAATGCTAAACATTTCATCACAATCGGATGTAAAATAAGAAAGTTATAACATTTTAAAGTTTCCCTTTTTTCACAAAATAGTTATATGCACAAATATTTATTCACATGCATGAGAGAATCGATGATGTCCCTCACTCACTATTTCGTTTGTTTGTTATTGTTTAAATTATATAATTTTTTTTTTTTTACAGATTTGACAATAAGGACCAACTTGACTGAACCATAGAATGTTAAACAATGGTAATTCAACGTGTTCAGGGAGAAATGAGACTTTGGTTTACAGGAAAATGATAAGAAATTTAGAATAGTTCATATTTCATATAATGAAATACGAAAGAAATAGTGAGTGATGTCATCAGTTCCCTCATTTGCATACCGACCAGGATGTGCATATTACTATTTTGCGAAATTAAGCAAAACTTAAAAATGTCATAACTTTCTTATTTTACATCCGATTTTTGATAAAATTTTCAGTGTTATGCTTGTTAGATTTTTCTCTTTTTATTCAAATCAACTTTTTGTTGGGGTGGACATGTCCTTTAAATAAGTGGCAGAATGAGCCAACAATTTTGAGGGGGCCAGATATGGCATATTGGGCAAATTTCGAGCGAGCAAAAATTTTGATATTTTATCACAAAATAAAAATCTAATTTTGTGATAGATTTTGACATAATAATCAGACAATAATATCAAATTTCACTCTTCTCTCTTTTCTTTCCTTTCCTCTTTTTTTTTCTTGGTTGTGATTTTTTTTTTTGGGGGGGAGCCCATCTGTACGCCGTTGTTTAAAATGCATCAAAATGAATTATTATACTATTCTTTTTTTATACAGTCTTTTTCTTTCAAGTGATATTTTCTTCATTCCCTCAAACTTAAGTGATATTTTATTCATTCCCTCAAACATTTAACATATTGAAAATGATGTAATGCATTTCCTCATTTACATGATTAATTCACGAGTTTTACTTATTTATGAACAATCCGAAAAAGGGTAAACTTTTAATAAAGTCTATACACATTTCTTTGATAATTCATAATGTTTAAATCTCAAATTAAACACGATTTATTTATTTCATTTGCAATATCATGGTTAACTGCTCAACGGTGCGTAAAGGCTATTGAAAAGCTGAACAGCTCTCGTCGCGTGTTCTTCAAGATCTTTTGTTAATAAATATTAAATAGCTGTTCTCAAAGTCAGCACTGCTGCTATAACGAATCGGGTAATGCAGGCGAGACTGCGAGAGGCGTTCCACTTGTTATATTCTTCCTCCTTCCTTTCTTTTCCCTTTATGTCATTCTTCCCTTATGTCCTTCTGCCCTTATGTCCTTCTTCCCATATGTCCTTCTTCCCTTATGTCCTTCTTTCCTTATCTTTTTCCATTTCTCCTCTTGTTCATCTTTCACTGCTTGAACATAGTCATAGAGGGCGGTCGCACCCTGCCCCCCCTAGTGTCCCTGTATAGCCCCCCCCCCCCCCCCCCCCCCGTGGAGGATCCCCTGTATTTATGAATAATTCATCATGTGGTCTTATTCAACAGTTCATCCTAAAATAATATAAACGGATGGATGGGTTACGGGAGCACAATGAACTTAGATTTGTCATGACCTAAATCTGTTAACTAGAAGAAAAATCTGTAACCATATGCTAACATGATTCACTTGATACCTGTGGGTGCTAGATGAGTAGGGCAATGATTGTATATTGGAACAGCTGTTCATAATAATTTTATTACACTTATCGTGAATGGGAATATAAAGGTGCCATATTTTCAACCGATTAATGCCTTTTATTAATTTTGAAGATTTTCTTCTTAAATCAGCCTATTTTTAAGCTTTTGAGTGGAAATTTCTTCATGCCAGCATATACATTTATTGGTAAAAAGACTATAGTGTTTACCTCCACACCCACACTCCTTTCTCCCAAATATTTAGGTTAAAGATAAATCTTTACTTCTGAGACTCTGCCTTCATGGGGAGCACTCTAAGACAGTACAAAGAAAGAGCATAATAATATAACGCCAACCGTTTGGAAGTGTCTTGGTGTAGTTCTTACCTTCAGATGATCCCACTCAGGCAAAGCGTCCTTTGGGTCACTCTCCACCCAGGTGTTTAAATTGGTACCCGGTAACCCTATGTCGTTCGCTTGACAATAATTTAAAGCGTATCGACTGCTCATTGGTGGAATATTCCTCAGGGAGTGGAGATTGTGCATAATACTGCATGCGGATAAGACAGAATTTAATCCCAGGTGTAATGTTATTACTATATACAAAGCGCCTATATAGAGACGTCGTTCCGATACGATTGCGCTATATAAAAGTGTGTTATTATTGTTATTATTATCATCATCATCATCAACATCATCATCATCATCATCATCATTTTTATTATTATTGTTGTTGTTATTATTATTATTCAAATTATCATTATTGTTATTACTATTATTTTCACCATAAGCATCATCACCACAACAACCATCATCATCATGCCGAAGATGTCATGGATAATGAAATTTGAATTAGGTAAACACGGTAAAAGTGCCCCTAACCCCATTCCTGCCTCAGTATCACACTGATGTTCTTACTAACTTTTAGGTATGATTTTCATCAGGAATTATCTAATTCAAACATAGGCCATAAAATGTTGATGTTGTAATGATTACAGATGGTGTCTCATTTCGTCTTGGATTTTGAACTGTCTTTGAATTTCTTCATTTCATATCCCTCGCTCTCTCCGAGAATTATCACAACATTATTCCCCTTTCATACACACTGCAGATATCATTTATCGTGAGTACTCAAACAAATTAAAATTGGCGTGATAGAATCTTTCCATGTTAATCCAATTACCAGGAAAATTGAATCCGGTTCAAGCACTGCTCTATATTTTGCACGCGAATTTCTGGAATACCAATGGCGCCAAACATTAATATGTAATTAATATGTTACTATTTATAGAAATCTGAAGTCAGATAATTTCCACATTTCCATGTTTCCGTTTTCAGAAAATAAATCGATCGCGAATTAATCCTAACGAGTTCATCATATTTCTTTAAAATTTTCACTGATATTTTTTTAATGACACGTGCTTGAGGACTCCGTGTCATGTCACATCGGCCCTGTCACAGTGTACACCAATCGGTATTTGAAGTGTGCTCAGCACGTGTTAAAATTAACACCAGTTTTTTGACAATTTGTGCTTACACATCATGTTAACATCAATGGGTATTGAATTGGCACTATGAATTTAACACTGGTGTAATATGCCTGGTGTGATCTTTTCACAGAATCGACTGGTGCAGTTATGACAGGGACCCGTTGTATAAAAGGTACTATTATGGTAACTTTTCCATGAAGTGGTAACTTTAATTGAATCCTTGATTTTGATTGGCTGATGAGCATTGTTGCCATGGTAGTTACCATTGGATGGCAAAGTTACTGTAGTAATAACTTTTATGCAATGGGGCCCAGTTGAAGAGTATACTGTCGTTAGGTCATGAGGCCTTTAAAGGCGGCAGCGTCTCAGAACGAGCGCAAATGTTTATTTGATTTTTAAACATACTCCTTAGAGGACAAGTCCGCCCCCAAAAAGATGATTCGAATAGAAAGAGAAAAATCAAACAAGAATAACACTGAAAATTTCATCAAAATCGGATCTGAAATAAGAAAGTTATGACATTTTAAAGTTTTGCTAAATTTCACAAAACAGTTATATACACATCCTGGTCAGTATGCAAATGAGGGGACGGATGACATCACCCACTCACTATATCTTTTGTATTTTATTATATGAAATATGAAATATTTGAATTTTCTCCTCATTCTCATGTGAACAAAGTTTCAATCCTCCCTTAACATGTGGAATTCGATTGTTTTAACATTTTGTGGTTCAAACAAGATGGTCATAATTGTCATATCCGTACAAAATGAAATATTGTATAATTCAAACAATAAAAAACAAAAGAAATAGTGAGTGAGTGACATCATCGACTCTCATTTGCATATCACTGAGTTGAGCATAGAACTGTTTTGTGAAAAATAAGCGACACTTTAAAATGTAATAACTTTCTTATTTTCCATCCGATTTTGATGAAGTTTTCAGCATTATTCTTGTTTGATTTTTCTTTATTTATTCAAATAATCTTTTTTCTGGGGTGGATTTGACCTTTAAGGAGGAAGTCCATCTCAACAACAACAACAATAAAAAAATTGATATGAATAAAATTAGAAAAAAAGCAAGCATCAAAAAAAATAATCGGAATAAAATTCAAAATATGGTTTTATGACATTTCAAATTTGTTTGCTGAAGCAAAACACGCCATGGCTGGAAATCGAGCCCACGTCCGTCAGATTGAAAGACGAGAGTCGTAATTACTAGACCAAGACGCACCGGCCCACATAATTGCAATTTTTCGTCAGCTCCGAAACGGATTATGAAACCGCTGTTCCAATTTTCGACAAATACCTCTCAGCTTTTCATTGTAATTTGAATTTTTAATTTGAATTTTTGAATTTATTGAATTGACTTGCATTTTCAATACATGTGTTGTAGGAATCGTTCTGCGTCGCAATGTGCAAACTCCCTGAAGGCGTTTATTTGTTCCCTTTGCGCTCTTTTCAAAATACTAGGACTGCCCCTATCTGCCAGCAGCCTATGAAAGTGTGTTTGTCGGACACACGCACTAATTAAAGGAGTAGACTTGAATTCAACAAGCAAAATGCGTAAGTTTCATCAAATCTGAGGAAAACACCACGGTAAAAAATTTGTTTAAAATTTTATAAAACGCTGGTTACTGTATGAATCTTACAGTAGCTGTTTATGCTTAATTCATTGAGAGTTCAATAAAAAAATAAACTTTGTTATTTAAGATTTGAAACATTTGTTGAAACTGTTAAAACAATTCTTGTGAGCTTCGTATATTAAACAACTTTAATTTGTATTAAAAAAAATGAACAGCATTTTAACTGTGCAGTTACATGCATGCTCTCACGATCTGAGGATTATGCATTATAATAGGTCGACTAGTGGTGTCATATCCCCACTTTTCCCCCTTATTTTATGACATGAAATCAAAATAATTTGATTTGTTCATACATGTGTTTGAAACATTTCTACCTGCTCGTGTTTGTAACAAATAAGTAGTCGATCCTATTTTTGCATTCTCGATGGACAAACGATAGTACAAAAAAAAGGCATGATTTCGTATTTATATAAAATAAAAACTGGAAAGTCACAGTGCAAATAAACCTTTCACCGAAATAACGCAAAACGTTGAATTGTCACAACTTTATTCTCCTTAGTCCAATCTTGATGATATTTTGTTAAAATAATAATACAAAAACATTTATAAGGCGCTTAATATGGGCCTTTCTATAAGCGCGGTATTTTCTGTTCATGATATTGTTGTGTTTTGTTTTAGTTATTTTACTCTGGTCAAATCATATGATATTCAGTACTCCTTTAATAAAGCACTGTCAACAAGATGGACAATAATTTAATGTGTGATTGGATAAGCATAAATTTGGGCTATTGTGTCGTTCTTTATATTTTGTTGAACCTACGATCTAAATCTGATGCTAACTGTCAAACTTAGTCACCAAATTTTTTATTTGACAGCCGAGTGATGATGTATGACGTTTATATTTTAATTCTTATTACTAGTTATAGGGCATGTGATCAACAAACGATTATACGAATGAGCGGGAGTTGCTATATTAAGGTATTCATAATGACTATAATTGTCGAATGAATTATTTATTTCTTTATTTTGGTTGTATAACTGGTAACCAGTAGCGAATATAGTTGTTTTTTGCCAAGGCAATTCCCTAACGTTCTCTCTCTCTCCAAATAAAGATAAATAGATAAATGATACATATAGAATCAAACAAAAGGGAAAAAAAGAGAAATTGAAAGGAAAGGTATGGAAGTGGGTGAATGTAATATTTTCTCAATTATATAATCATGCCAAGATATCTTCGTTCGCTCGAAAGTGTGCCCCATACGCTTCATTGACCCCTCAATTTCTTGTTATTCTTTCCGTCACTATAAAGCGACACATTATTAAAGTCCACCGCAGAAAAATGTTGAATTGAATCAATAGAGAAAACTCAAACAAGCATAATACCGAAAATTTCATCAAAATCGGATGTAAAATGAGAAAGTTATGGCATTTTAAAGTTTCGCTTCTTTTTCACAAAACAGTTATATGCACAACTCAGTGACATGCAAATGAGAGAGTCGGTGATGTCCATCACTCACTATTTTTTTTTATTATTTGAATTTTATATACAATACTTATTTTTTTACAAATTTGACATTTAGGAACAACTTAAGTGAACCATAAAATGGTATAAAAATGGTAATACCACATATGTTCAGAGAGGAATAAAAAAATTGTTTCACAGGACAGTGAGGAGAAAATTAGAATATTTCTTATTTCATATAATGAAATACAAAAGGAATAGTGAGTAAGTGATGCCATAAGTACCCGCGTTTGCATACCGACCAGGATGTGCATATAACTGTTTTGTGAAATTAAGCGAAACTTAAAAATGTCATAACTTTTTTATTTTACATCCGATTTTGATGAAATTTTCAGTGTTCTGCTTGTTGGATTTTTTTTTCTTTTTATTCAAATCAACTTTTTGTTGGGGTGGACTTGTCCTTTAAGGTGTATTTCGCTGGAAAGAGGAAGGAATAAGCTTTTTGCTGACAAATATCTTAAACCGTATATTGTCCTTGCCAAATGAATAACAATTCATTTGATTCATTAACCTTATTTCTATAGATTATATTAATCTATAGATTATATTTCTATAGACGATGAAGAGGTTACTGTTGAATGACAAGGAATGATTGTTGATGATTAATATTATCTCAAAGAACCCACCTGCTCTTTTCTCAGTGGGCTTGATCCATTCATTCATCCAACAACTGTTTGATGACTTTATGAGAATCGAATTGTTCTATTATCAAATATCTTCATTGTTCATTGTTACCTTGCTGTTATTTATATTGTAATTAAGCAGACCCTATATCATTCCAATGCGTCTTGCTTTAAGATCAAATTTTCAAATTAATTTTGGCTGTTTTTTTAAGAATTCCAAAATAATGTCGATCAGCGGCGTAATGAGAAAACAATATTTGTATTTTTATTTTATTTATTTATTTATTATTATTATTTTTTTTTTTTTGGGGGGGGATTTTGAGAGCGAAGCTAACGGATCAATTGTTGCAGAAGAGTTTGAATCTGAGTCCAAATATCATTATGTTACTTGATTTTCAACAAATGAATCGACATTTAAATGAACAATATCTTAAATAATAAGTGCCTCTCTTGAATCTAAAATTCCTTCCAGGGGTCGCTGGATTTTACTTATTTGACAATGAGTAAGTGGAGGCCTAAACTGGAAAGGGTAGGAAACGGAAATGGAGTCACTAGTCAGTTGTCAAGTATTGACCTGTAATCTCCTTTAATCCAAGTCGATATATTCAAACTTGATCAGAGAAATAAAAAAGACACGACATATTAATCTCTTCGGCTATAAGTGATGAGAGCGCGCGCGATTAACGCGCACTTTCGAATCAAAAGTAAAAATGATGCGTGCCGTTCTAATGCTACAATCTCATCAATGAAAATCATCCCAAACCGACCGATGATTGGCCCATTCGAAATACCTTAATAGTTTTGATCGTTCTCGAATCCGATCCGTTGGTATGACTGCAGTATATATTCGATCCTGTCAATGGGTGTGTGTATCCTTTATCAAAGGAGTCTGATTAAATAAGCGGTCAAACTTTTGAGGAACATCATTCTATCTAGCCATACGGACTCCTTGCCTCAGTACTTATTATTTATTCCTTTTCTTGCCATCATTTATTTCTTTGGAGAAGTGTGGTTCTATATTCGTCTTCAATATGAATTGTGTACTAGCTATTGCTTGTTTCCTTGGTAAGTCGAAATGCTTTTTTTACTATGGTTTCGAGGTTTATTATTTTTTATTATTTCATATTTTTACATAAATTAATAGACAAACATGATAGTGTTGTTTTAGTTTGGGGAAATGCTATGTGACAGCTCTTTGATAAAAAACATATTGTTCTAAGGGGTATTGGGCTGAAAATCCCAAACCTATTTCATTATATTTCTTTTATATAAATTATTGTATATTGTATTCGTCTACATCATCATTTTCCATCAAAGTTTTTTTTAATATCTCGACTAATTGTGTTCTTGAGATCTTATTTCAGTGGGGTTTTTCAGAGCGTTGATAATGTAAAGTAGATGTAGTAGCCGTGGTAGAAATTGGGACAAATCTTATTCGTTGCCGCTGTGTTGTTGGGGAGCCAGCAATAACATGCAGCTGAAATAAAAAAAAAAATGAAAATAAATAAATTACAGGCATCACGATACCTAGCATGCCTAGTGCTATGTTTAAGGGGGTACACAGAAAGAGTAGGCCTGTGTATACCATCTCTCACTTTTGGTGATGGCAGTTGAGGTTTATCACGGAATATGTCCCGATGGTTGTTTTCGTGGTTTTCTGACATAAAACATTGTACAGTTGGGTTAATTGACTTATGCATAATAGGTGCGAGTAAGCGAAGCGATGTACCAATTTTCAGTATTTAGCAATTCAGTAGATTAGTTATTGAATTTTAAAGATTTGCATTATTCCCGTGAAACAGTTCTAGGTATGTCCTGATGAATATTAATTAGGTGGGCTGATGATGTCACATCCCCATTTTCCCTTTTCTTATGTTATTGCATGAAATCATAATTGTTTCATTTTTTCATAAATGTGTAAATGATGTGTCTCCATTATGATGAAATAAGTTGCGACAAGAAATAACTAATGCACTAGTCAGTTGTCAATCCAATCGTTTTAGTTCTTGGTAGAAATTTTTTTAATAAACCTAATTTCATATAATAAAATACAAAAGAACAAGTGGGGATATGACATCATCAGCCCACCTAATGAATATTCATGAAGTCATGCTTAGAACTGTTTCACCGGAATAATGCAAATCTTTAAAATTCAACAACTTCGTTATTTGTTATCCGATTTTGATCAAATTTTCAGCATTTTGCTCTTGGAATTTTACTCTATTTATTAAGATATAAATATCTTCAGCCCAGATCATCCCTTTAAGAAGACACTTAACCGGGCTTCTAATCGATAATGGAATTGCAAATCAGAAAAAGGAATAACAATGTGTTATATAAAAAAGAACATATAAGGACGAAACGGTACTAGACATCTCATTTGTTTGTGGTTTGTAATAACAAAATGGAAGGAGATGTGATCATAACTATCAGGAATCATGGTTACGAAATGAATTTTAGGGCACTATTGACCACAATATAAAAAAAAGTGAAATAACATATTGAGGCAAATGAAAAGGAAAAAGATTTCAGAAAGGAAATAGTTAGAATTAGGTAAAGATTTATGTTCAGAGATGGAACAACTTTCGAAATATTGAACCAAAAGTCTTTCATATTTTGAATACTCAATAAATGTGTATGCTCATAAATATTATCAAATGGATAAATCATTGTAACGACTTTGATTTGTACAGTTTGGTCAATTGTCTTATGCGTAATAGGTGCGAGTAAGCGAAGCGAAAATTGATAAATATTAGCCTATCTTTACCATGAACCATCCCCTCTTCCTCAAAGGACAGGACCCCCTCCCCCATTCACACTAACGTATTAAAAGGCTGTATAGGTCATGTTGATTGGTTTGTGTTCAATTAACATATTCATTACATTTTTACCTTTTAGATTAATTGGAATCATATGATTCATAAGATAATGACTCAATATAACCATGTTCTTATGATGCAGCGGACACAACCTAAAAAAAAAATAATGGCCACAAATATATTTTCAAATTCAGAGGTATGATTAAGGACGGGAATAGAGCATCTGGGTTCAGAAAATGCAACATTTGGCCAATCGAAGCATTTTAATGGCATTTAACTATGCATGAATTCACACATAAGAATCCACTTTCATTACTTGATAATCAAATATAATTATCATATCTTTCTTGAAAGCGAACTCGTGTGTGCGAGAGGGTGAGGGTGTGTGTGTGTATGTGTGTGTGGGTAAGGTGTTTGTACTGGCAACTGGCAACAATTGTGTTTAAGCTAGTGTGGTGGTGGGGTGTTAGTAGGAGTGATCGTAGAAGTGGACATTGAAAATAAAAGAAATTTAATAACCGACACCATGGAGCTCTGTAATTGCTCCATGCCGAAACTATCACGTGAATCACATGTTTTCCAATTTCATTTTGAATGCATGCAATATGAACAGAAAGAAATGTGAAATCAAACTCATATCTGCTCCGAATGAATGGCCATCATGATTGTTCAAATCATTGTAATATATCAACAAGTGTATGACAGTGCATGAAGAAAGGAATGAATTGAATAATCAATTAATATAGTTAAAAGGAATCAAAATTTTACCAATGAATGAATGGATCAAAATAAACTTATAGGGGGAATGAGTTAATGAGTGTAGAGAGGCTACTGCAGCTCTCGTGTATTTTGCAAGGCGTTTACTTTGTCAGTCTCCATCCAGATGTCATGGATGTAGTAGGCCTAAAGTGAGTGCTGACATAACACTTTTAAATATTCATTTATTAATAATAATTAATCAAAATTAAAATGTCCAACCACTTGACTTCTCTAAAACCACAAAAACTAAATATTCACCAATGCACTGTCTTTAATCACACCAGGAGCTTTGCATTAACATATTACCCTCGCTCTAATAGGTTGGCATTCGAACTAATCCCACGGGAAATACTTTAATACAAATGCATTTAAACATTTCGCAATATGTTCAACAAGTAGCTATTGCTGAGCGAAACCCCCATCCCCATCGCTTAAACATGTGCAGAATTTTTTTTTATTCATTTCTTTATAAGTATTTACCATATACTACAGTAATGCGTATGACTTTTCCCATTCAGGTATATGAATGAATGAATCTTATCATTTATTTTCTTTTTCCTTTTCTTTCTTGCTTGCTTGCCTGCTTTCTTTCTTTCTTTCTTTCTTTCTTTCTTCCTTCCTTTCTTTCTTTTTTTTTCTTTCTTTCTTCCTTCCTTTCTTTCTTTTTTCTTTCTTTCTTTCTTTTTTTCTTTCTTTGATCTTTCCTTCTTTCTTTTTGTTTATCAATTTATTAATTTATTAACCTCTTCTTCCTTCCTATCTTTGTTTTCTCTATCCTTACTTTCCCACTCTCATATCTTTTTTCTTCATTCTCATTCCTCTCCATTATCTACTGTTTTATCTCTCTAATGAAAAATGACTTTGTTAATGAATTTCTCATTTTGAACACCCCTTTCACACGACATAGCACATCTACACACTCTTCAAATAGTTGGGCAAAAAATGCCCAACTGTTAACCAACCCTGGGCAACATACTGTCCACACAACTATTGGTTAAAATCTGCCCAAGTTGGGTAATAAAAACTATTAATTTGGGTAATAAATTTGCTCAGTTGGATAAAAAGTGCCCAGAATATATATATATTTTTAACCAACACAGTGGACAGTATGTTGCCCAACATTTTAAGTGTGCATGTGAACTACGCAAATATATTATTAATCTATATGGATTATGAATAGATCAAATGTATTTGAAATGAGATGTTTATACAGTATAGACCCTTATAATGTTTGAGTGAAGAAGAAAAGAAAATTATTATTATTCCTTCCTGGATCATTATTTATAGAATATAGACAGAGCCAGAAATCAATTATAGTCCACAAACCTTCCAACTTGAAAATGAATTATACTGCAATTATATCAATTGATTTCAACTTCCGATTGCGAATCACAATTAGAAAGAACTCTTATCAAATAGTGACCTGTTTTTTCCCTTTTATTGTTCTCTCTATTTTTTGCATATCTTTGTTTTTGTTTTTGTTTTCTTCATTTTGGCTGCTTATTCGTGTTACCCTGAAAGCCTCAAGATAGTTGCCATTCCGTCGTGGGAGACCATTTTCTTCCCACCTCCCTCGTCATAACTATATCATAGGGGCTTGCAGCAAAATAATTAGGGGCCCACTTCTAATCATAGCATACATGAGGAAGCACTCTGTTAACTTGTTAATTTTGATATCCTCTATCTTCATTTAAACACCAAGCCAGAAAAGGAAACAAATTCGTGTGCCAAACCGTCTACATGTGACCAGCTTTAATGCTCAGAAATATACACTTTGAATGAAATGCCAGTTTTTACCATTTTTCTTGCCAAATCTATATACACTTTGCATATTAATCCGTCAAAATATTTTTCGATTTAATATATGACACGTGGAAGGTACCGTAAGTCTTTTATACGACCAAGGTTATCCGATTTTATCTCAGTTTTCCGCTTGGTGATTAGTTACGATAACAAAGAATTATGTTAATGCTCGTTAATTAAGCCGTTATAACTGTGGTTGGTCACACCAACTAAACCGATTCCATACCGATCAAAGCAAGTACATTTTATTTCGACTGGCAACAAGAGGTGCCGTCGCCGAGTGGTTTAAGGCACCTGACTGCACATTTGAAAGTCCGGGGTTCAATCTCCGGCCATCACGGCACCCATGCCCATGAGAAAGTATTTATTCATCAACAGTGCTCTTTTGTCCTACATTCAACTTAATGGAAATGATGTATGCATTCTTGGTAACTATGTTTGTAATTGACAAACAAAATAATTAAGAAAATGAATAAGTAAATAAAAAAAGCATTATTCAAATCGAAATCGGTTTCGTTGGTGCAAATTTTTACACACAATTGAATCTTTTTTGGAACGGTTGACTCTGTTATGTTATCTGGTGTTGTATTATATTTTAAAGCGCTTTGAGTATGCTCAAATAAAATGGTGCTATTATATAAATTTATGTATGTACGTATTCTTCTTTTTTAATGTGAAATTTATTTTTTTTATCTAGCGCCCTCTCTTAAAAATATTTTTTTGATTTCTTAAAATACACTTTGGGGCCTTTTCTTAAACCTAATGGATGGATATCAGAAAATATGACAAATGACATTATATCCTGACCTTTCCAGTTATTGTCATGCTTTGGAAGTAGTTTTATATAAAAAAATAGAATAAAAATACGCAAATATTTTCATTTCAGCGGGCATCCGATCAAAATAAATTTTCGTGAAAAATAACAAAATTTATGCATAAAACCAGGCCCCCGAAGCTACCGCCATTTTGTTTAATCCATTAGAAGCTAAAATAAGCCCTCATTAATATTAATGAAGGCTCATGAATTATGTATTTCGTACGATGCTCCCTCGTCAACTGTAGTTTAGTACGTGTATTAGACAATACGCACATCAGCGCAATGACAAAGGTCAACTTGGCAGGTCACACGGGCCTAACTACAACTGGCAGGCCAAAGATATTCATTCGAGCCAACCCATTGCTCAATTTTGAAATTTGATATTGCTGATTGACAAAAATGAATGAATATGATTGACAATCAAACACTGATTCTAGGGAGGGCACCTACTGAACTTCCTTTTTCCAAATTGGAAAGATATATCACTACTTTGGAACTATTTTTTTACTGGCGGAATAATTAGGGCCATTTTACTCTCTCAAGTGATGAATTTGATCCTGTCAGGTGTAGTCTTCATAAATGCCGATTTATTTTTAAAATGAGCCGGTCGAGGTACCCTTTTCTGTCTAGATATGGAATCTCAGACATATATCCTGTCCACTGGCAGAGGCGTCGATCATGGGGGGGGGGGGGGGGCAGGGTGGGGCGATCGCCCCACCAATGAAAATATTGGGGGGCAAACATATCATTTTGCCCCCCCCCCCAATAATTCCGGATATAAAAAAAAAAAAACAAGATTGTAATGTTCAGCAAGCGAGATTGAGATACACAACTCGTTCTTTATTTAAAATCGTGCTCAAAATGTCTGCTTTTCAGATTGAAATATAAATTTTTTTTAAGCTCGCGCTTCGCGCTCACATCATTTCTGTAGTAAAAACCCATACTTTTCATGATTGAATAGGTGAATGTAAATGTCCCATTGTCAGTTTTAAAGGAGAATGAAACCCTTGAAACCAGCTGAATCCATATCAAAGAGAAAAATCAAAGAAACATATTGTTGAAAGTTTGATGAAGATTGAATGAATAATAAGAAAGTTATGAGCCTTTGAATGTCGAGATCACTAATGCCATGTAGATCCTCCTATTGGCAATGCGACCAAGATCTGTGATGTCACACACGTACAACTCCCTCATTACTTTAGTACTAATTTCACTTATATTCTCACTTTTAGAGAGTCTATCACAAGGTGAGGTGTTCTCTTTATGAGAGGACAAGTACAGAGGTTTCACAACATTATATCATTGATGAATCGTCTGTCCTATGATTAGAATGAGCAAAAAGAGATGTTTTGGGGTATATTTTCAGTGTCCAAAAGGGGAGAGTTGTTCATCTGTGACATCATAGATCTTGGTCGCATTGCCAATGGGAGGATCTCCATAGCATTAGTGATCTCGACATTCAAATGCTCATAACTCTTCTATTGCTAGTCCTATTTTAATCAAACTTTTGTTGATCTTATTCTTTGATTTTTCTGCTTTCACAAAAGCTAACTTGCTCCAAGAGTTTCATTCTCCTTTAAGCTTCAAAAGAACTCCTGCTTCTATTTGCAATCATCTTTTCTTGGATATATATCTTGTTCTTTATCAAAAACTTCCATTAAACTGTCATTTTTTTCAGATCGAAATATCAAAATTATCAGCTCGCGCTTCGCGCTCGCATCTATTCTTCTTTTAGATACCAATCTTAATCATTAGTACCAAAAATGCTTAGAATATCAAGCTTTCAGGTCAGAATATAAAGAAATTTCAGCTCACTTTCGGCACTCGTACTATCTGTGTAGTGAGATATGTATCCTCATGAGTTACAAACAGCTCTAAACAGGCATGCTTTTCCTGTCAGTATGCTAAAAAAAAAATCAGCTCGCGCTTCGCGCTTGCATTAATTTGTTTCAATCATCAAGAGGTCCAAAAACTGACTTAATGGCTATATGCAAGGCTGTATAGGGGGTATATCAGGTAATGAATTGTGATTAGTACCGTTGTGTTTGTATACCTATACATGAGTGAATAGTCATGTATACACCGTGTCCGAACGATTTTTTTGTTCACCTTCAATATCAACACTAAATGGGAGAAAATATACTACCGGTATAAGGGAAATAATTTTAAAAATCTCAACTTAGCTGTTATAAAAGTTAATGTACATTATATCACAATGAACCTAGTTCCAAATTATGATCAATCATAGTTACGAATCATGACTTGTGATAGGCCTTAATTTCTACTTTGAACTTTTGAAATGTTATTATCCAGCATTCTTTGTTCAACTATTCTCATTTTACTCCTTCCTTTCATAAATTCAGTGGAATTATTTTATATTTCATTGTTAATCCTACTTTTTGATTTTTATTTTACTTTAATTGTGCTTTCCCATATCCTATGCTTAACATTTCTCATTTCAATAATTTCGTTTATAAATGTGAATATGTTATGTTGAATTAAATTTTTATCACAGTTTTTTTTTCCGGATTTAATGTATTTTATTTACTACATTTGCAGAACACAAGTCACTATATTTTTATATTGTTGTAACTCTTTATGTTAACAGAACCATACTATCCCATGTAAAGATATTTTAATAAATATATGAATAAATTGATAAATAGTCTTAATGCATATTTCAGACCTTGTTGTGTTCATTGAAGCGTAGCGCACATGAGACAAGATCATGATTTATTTTGTATCTTTACCAAGAGATGAGGTGATATACTTTTATTTGATATACAATCCCTTTTAATTCATTCGGTATTACACATTTTGCAAACGAAAGAAGAATAAATGTCCGATTGCTGTTGCCTCATTGGCTGTTGTACAGGACTGAAATTAAATTAATTTTCATAATTCATTTCCTGTCAAAAAACAAACGAAAATATCAGACTTGTATATTGAATCATCAATATTGAGCAACATTAACCATGGTCCTGGGATTAGAAAGCGGGGGCGCTGGGGGTGCGCAGATGCTATAATGAATGTATTTAGGCTTCTGTTACCAAATTGAGCGATAGTCACATATCCAGGGGGGGGGGGTAGGTGTGACCACTCCCCCCCTTTTTTTTTTTTTAATATATTTTTTTGTTTGTCAATTTTTTGGGGACCAAAATCAGATTCATCCGGAAGTGAAAACATGTTTTTTTTATTGGTGGGGGGGGGGGGGGGAACTTGTCCAATTATTCTTGACCAAATTCACCTTTTTGTCTCGCCCACCGGAGGTGAAGGCGAGACTTAGGGATCCAAATGTCGTCCGTCCGTCACAAACCTTATGACACATAACTCCGCAACCGTAAGTCACTTTTCAACCAAACTTGGATGGTAGATGGACTAGGGAGACCTGCATGTTATGCTGTAGTCGGAGGTCACATGGTAAGGTCAAAGGTCATTTTCAGGTCAACGTTAAAGTTTACATGCAAGACTCTCTTATGACACCTAACTCCGCAACCGTAAGTCACTTTTCAACCAAACTTGGATGGTAGATGGACTTGGGGAACTGCATGTTATGCTGCAGTCAAAGGTCACATGGTAAAGTCAAAGGTCATTTTCAGGTCAACGTTAAAGTTTACATGTAAGACTCTCTTATGACACCTAAACTCCGCAACCGTAAGTCACTTTTCAACAAAACTTGGATGGTAGATGGACTTGGGGGACCTGCATGTTATGCTCCCGTCGGAGGTCACATGGTAAGGTCAAAGGTCATTTTCAGGTCAACATTAAAGTTTACATGTAAGACTCTCTTATGACACCTAACTCCGCAACCGTAAGTCACTTTTCAACCAAATTTGGATGGTAGATGGACTTGGGGGACCTGCATATTATGCTGTGGTCAGAGGTCACATGGTAAGGTCAAAGGTCATTTTCAGGTCAACGTTAAAGATTACATGCAAGACTCTCTTATGACACATAACTCTGCAACCGTAAGTCACTTTTCGACCAAACTTGGGTTGTAGGTGTACTTAGGAGACCTGTATGTTATTGTGTTCGGAGGTCACATGGTATATGGTCAAAGTTCATTTTGAGGTCAACATTGAAGTTTATGGGCAAGACTGTTATGACAAGTGTTATTCAATCCCAGTCATTTCACAAAGAAGTTTCGATACAATTCTGTTGCGTGCCCTCGCAAATCACAATATTTCTGGTTATTTTCGTAAGTGGGCGAGACACAAAATTCCTTATGCCTTGTTTTTAAAAAGTGATTTTCTTTTTCGCTTATCTAATTTGTCATCAATAAATGTGATTTGTTTTATCTACAACACAGCTTGCCTTTCCCTCCTGGAAGCCCAGTCTACTGGTGGCTCGTCTGGCGAGATGTCATCCGTTGGTAATATGGGTGGCCTTGGTGGAGGTGGTAACATGAACGATAACGACTACGACACCAACGAGATCGAGACCAACGAGCTCGACAACGATATGGAAAGTAATTATAACGCGGGCATGCCAAATCTATTCGGTAACGGAGCCAGTAACCTTGCTGACAGCGGGACGACGGGTGGTCAGAAGGCGGGCATCGTCATCGGTACAATCCTCTTGGTCGCCTTGATAGCTGGTGGTGCCTTCTATTTCATCAAAAGGCGCTGATGATGGCGGTGATATCCATGGTGACGAATCGAACTCGAGCCTTTTCAAGAATCCCGAGAGTTATCTCTCACCCCTCAGTCCCATCAATCAATTCGACTCCAGACCGACCAAAGCTGTATCGGATGACAACCATTGATCGATTTGGAGCTGGGTACGTTGGTGCGACTGCAACCCTATAATGACACCACATCTCTCGTCTCCATGGAAACAATTAGCTGGACTAGTTGAGGATGTATTCTACTTTTGAAATCACGTTTAATTTTGTGTAATTCATCAAAAAGGACTCGTTCTAATTGTGTTTTTTCAACGATTCGAAAATATATGATCATTCTGGAAAAACTTTGTCCGTGGTAAAACAAACCATTGAAACAATTGCTGCATTATTTTCATGATGATGATGATGATATGAATGAACCAGTGCAATAGGTAGATTAGAATTAATGTTGTTTTCTATCATGCTAATTATATATATATTTATATATATATTGTAATTTATGAATGGTTTCAATGAAAGAATTGCAAAATGAATACTACAGTGTAATATTCCGAACATGTCGGGCAAATTATTCGACCAGTCATGAACTGTAGTCAGATCAAGTGCGATGTTGGGGGATAACCATAATGTTCGAGAAAGGTATTTTTTCCTAGCCACAGCAACAAACATCTAATGAGGTTCATGTTTCAGTTTGATGGGGGCGTGTCATGAAAGTTCAGTTTTAGCACAACTTAGATTGTCGGTGCTGACAAAAATCAGTGAAATAATTGACTTTGATTCGCCTAGAATGAAATGTTTGAATTTGATTAAGAGAGAATGAAAATGAGAACAAAATATTACAAAGCTAACAACTTTAATGAAATGAATCCCTCATGTTGCGACATCAATGACGTCATGGTATCATTTTCATAAACCTAACTTGATCGAGCTTTGGTTAGTGAGATTCACTATTCACGCTGTTAATACCAATATCAACACCAACACCTAACTCGACACCACCCATGTACTGTATTTGAATTTTGTTCCACTTTATGCTTTAGGGGTGGTACCAGTATATTTTGATAGGAGAAGGGGAGGGGGGAGGGGGTAAGGTGACCTAATTTTTATTTGACTTACTTGCAGGGGTAATGTATAGAGATAGAGTAACATGATGTTTTTCTTCCTTCTCTCTTACCTCCATTTATTTTCTACTGTTTTCCTTTCTCTTTGTTAATACTTCTCAAAGAATCATGGGGCGGTCACCTGTCCCTCAACATATAACGCCCCTGGATATCTTCTTCATCCATCTTATGATATGAATGGTTTTTATTCAATCGTCTGTATATAAGTATTTTGAGATTTTACTGTATATTATGAAGTAGTGACATGCATGTATATTTATGTGTTTTTTAATTAATATTCTATTTCATTATTATTTTTGTTTTGTTTTACAGTTCACTTTTTTGGATGCCAGTGCACGTATAAGTATACATTGCTTGAAATATATATATGTTTAACTATTGCATTTTTACTTTATTTTTTTCCTCATTTAATTTTGTACCAACAAACGACTGTTTGAATTTTTATTCGTTTAAAATACCATTTATTTGGTTTTATTTAAGAAATCAAGTTTTATCACGAACTATAGATGATTTTCTATGATCGTGTTATCTATGCCACAAAGTATCAAATTAATTGTTTATACGACATTCATGTATTTAATTAATTATTTTTCGTTCGTATAATGTTTAATATTTGATAGATATTTGTCTTTATAGTGGGTTATTAAAATTTGGAGAAAAAAAATATCCGGACTCTTGGATATCGCTCTTTTGTGAACTGCTGTAATCATGGTCATATCATGGAGCTACTAACGGTAGCTCCATGGTCGTATGATATTTTAATCTATATTCTACTGAATAAAGCTTTCTTTTCTTGATTGTCATTTCAGGTATTGTTATCATTCATATATTTAATTGTTCTGTATAATGTTTTGGTGTTATTATCAACACTATACATTATACAGTCATGCAGGTTTGCGATTGGCGGGGAACTCGTGGGGCATGGAGCATCAATATCTCCAGGGGCAACCCTTTTCAGGAAAGGGGATTCTGTCATAAAACCTTCGGTGGTGACAAGGACCGTATGTATTCCAGGACGGGGTATAAAGGGATTAAGGGGTTACACCCCTTGCACGGACCTGTTTTTCCGGAGAAACTTGAAAGTGATTGAGCATTTAACTAGGGCTCATTTACATCTTTAAAAAATTGGAAATTTTAAGGGTTTTATGGTCAGTTTCGATAGGTTATGAAATTTTCAGAAAAAGACTTCAAAATTCGGAGAGCTGGAGGTGACGATACTTTCGTTTGTTATTTCTTTTTTTTCCAGGGGCGGGGTGAGTTTAGTCAACTTTTCTTATTGTTGGCCTCCTCGCTTCCGCTGCCTCTGTTAGAAATAATCTCCTTTTTATAGCACTAGGTTGATAATCATGCTCTAATGGAGGGGCATAATATCTAAACCCCTCAACTTTATTTTGATGTGATGCCTATGAATAATGGAAAACAGTGTGTTCTAATGCAAAGGAAAATTGTGCCTCGATTTATATACAAGGGAGTGCATGTAGCGACCATGAAAAAAATTTGGGGATTTTCATGCCGAAAGCTTGCGTTTTATAGCACTGATCTAATTGTTCTTTTTACATGGTTTCAATATTTTGTTCCATGCCAATTAAGGACGCCTTAATTCTTGCGTGTTTATACAGTGGCGTAACGGGCGGGGAAATTGGGGGGGGGGGGGGGTGGGCTGCCTCCCCCTGGCGGATTTCATCGGATTTTTTTTTAAACGGGAAGAAGATAAAAGGAAGAAAGAAGGAAAGAAAGAAAGGAAGGAAGAAAGAAAGAAAGAAAGAAAGAAAGAAAGAAGAAATAAATGGGAGAAAAGGAGGTAAGGGGACAAGGGAAAGTGAAATGAAAACTAAGGAAAACCATAAAAAGAGAAAACGGAAGGAAAGCGGGTAAAGGACTGAAAGAAAAACGTGTGAGAAAGAAAAAAATCATCCCAAAATACTAATACATTAGCATGATTAATGAGAAAGAAAAATAAATTAAAAGATAACAAAATGGCAAACAAAAGCGGGAAATAAAGGAAGAATGGAATGAGCCAAAAGCTAAATTAGAGAATGAAGAAAAGAGAAAAGACAAAAAGAAAGAAGAACTTAATAACACGACCGGGTTGCCGAGGATTGAAAATAACGATCGGAAAAAAAGATGGATGGCATATAACATTGTGTATGAAGTCTATTATATTAAGATTGCTAAATTCTATGCAATAGCGGTCAATCGGGACAAAAAGTCCGCCTATAAGGCTAATAGACAAACCCTCTGAAATATATTTCCCTAACTAAGTGAAGCTTTACGCTGGCAAGTGTTACCGTAAACGGTTGCATCTCCAAAGCTACCGAGGCTCTGCCCCATGCAGACCCCATGCAGCAGACGGGCCCCTCTGTGGACCCTTCCTGCATTAATTTTAGCTTCACGTGGAAGCATTGGCGTACGGGGGGAGGGGACTTGGTTCAATTCAATTAAATTCAATTAATTTTTCATTCTTCAACATAATACAAATAAGTACAAGATAAATTGATTCAATCTAAATAAAAGCATGAACAAAATTCAACATTGAATAGAAATGATATACATATTCAATAAGTAATTCAAATATAAATCAACATGCATGTCAAGTTTAAATCAATATAATCAATACAATTGAATATAATTAAATCAATATAATTATATATCATGAGAAGAATGGAGGGGTCCACTGAAAAGCAAAGCTTGTAGAATGTGGACCCCTCAAAAAGTCAGATACAAAGGTTCCACAGTCAAGGAGAAATAAAAGAAAATAAAGGAGGCATCGGAATGAAAAATGAATGAAAAACAATTTTGCTGAATATAATGTAAAAATCTGTTGCATAATCATAATTTCAGTTCACAGGCCAACTTTTTCTGTTTCGCTTCGCTTGCTGGCGACTTTTAACAAATTTTCCCACATTTGCTATGTTGTGCCCCTTCAAAATATATGGCATACTACGCAACTGCGTTGAATTTGTTGTGTAAAGATATACCCGCGGTAATCTGTAAGGTTTAAAATGGCGTTGATATCAAAAGGTTCCAGGGACCCCACCCGCGTAGCATTGGCGGACAGAATATTGATGGTTCGGGCCATAGCCCTTCCAAGAACAAAAAAGAAAGAAGCGAAAAGTGTAAGATATGATGTAATTTTCTGAATATCTGGCCAAAATCTATTTCAAATTATTATGAAAGGTGATTTTTTTCACTCAGGCTTTTGCCACACGCGACATACTGTGCCCCCCTTTTTTTTTTACTCCTTACCCTATACTGCCGCATAGAGCTTCGCCCTTTGGCTTCGCCATAATGCTCGTGCACAATCATAAAAAAAATCCTGGCGTAGCTAGAGACCAAGGAAATAAAAGACTAAAGAAAAGGAAATAGCGAAGGGTGAAATATCATTAATTTAATGATATTTCACCCTTCGCTATTTTAAAAATACCTGTTCACAGCGGCGTACAGACCAAGAAAAAAAAAAGAAAAAAGGAAAGGAATTAGCGAAGGGTGATATATACTTTCTAAATATTATGCTAAAATCTATCACAAAATTTGAGTTTTGTAATGAAAATGTCGAAATTTTTTGCTCGCTCGCTTCGCTCGCTTCTAGTATAGCTTTTTTGAAAAATATTTTTCCCCGCTTCGCCATATCTGGGGCCCGTCTTACAAAGAGTTGTGATTGATCCATAGAGTTGGATACGCTTTATCCAACTCTATGGATTGATCCGATCAATCGCAACCATGGAAAGCCAGCAAAGTCAACATATAAAATACACGTTCATAAAAAATTCTAAATATGAATGTATATCCATAAATTCATTGATTAATAATTCTTGACAATTTGGTGTGTTCTCCTTTGTGTACAAAGGACATATTGCAAATTTCCTGTAGAAAAAAATTATGACACTGTTGGATTTCCATATAGAGTTACGATTGATTGGATCAATCGTAACTCTATGTAAGATGGGGCCCTGGCCCCCTAAATTTGTTTGCTTCATTACGTCACTGCTTGTTCATACCTAGCTTTTATGACCGGGAAATTTCGGCTCTTGACCCCCCCCCCCTCCCGCCCGCCCTTGCAACCGACCCCTAATATGCCCCTGTAGGCATATTTGTAGGGATCTTAAGACGTGATGGAGTAGACGCTTTCTGGAACATTGAGAATCTATTGTCAAAAGCCCTTCATGACAAAGCAGTTTTTGTCGAAAATCGGTGGTTCGAAACGGCAGTGTCGCCCTGGCAGGGCCGTAGCTAGAGGGGGGGTATGGGGGGGTGTGACACCCCCCCCCAATATTCATGGCAGTCGGCAAAATCATGTACCAGTTGGCAAAATTGGTGGTGATTTTTTTTTTTTTTTTTTACCTGATTGCTAAGAAAGCATGAATGCTTGTAAGCAGGAGGATAGGGGAGAAAAAGAAAGAGGGAAAGAAAGAAAAGAAAGAAGGAAGGAAGGAAGGAAGGAAGGAAGGAAGGAAGGAAAGAAAGAAAGAAAGAAAGAAAGAGAGAAAGAAAGAAAAAAAGGAAAGAAAAATAGGGGTACTAACTTCGAAGAAGGTTACGACGTATAGAGTAAGGACAACCAGTTAATTGGCAAATCCAAGTCCATGTAGCCAGACTTAGAGCCCTACTAGTCAGCAAAATACAAAGGACAAAACAGATGGAGCTATAAACCTATAATAACACATAAAGTAAGCCCCTGGCCCTCCCCAAATATAAACAAGCTTGTGAGTTTGCAAATTATACCACAATTATTGACGATTTAACAAACATATTAGTTTTGTAAAATTAGAGGCAAGACTAGGTAAAGAAATATGGGGTGGGATGAATTTCCAAGGTTTAAGTTGAATAATCAAAGCCAAAGTATAGTTGGCAAATTATAAAGTGGGCCTATTAAAGTGGCAGAACACTAAACGCTCTACCAGTCAGCAAAGTGATGTACAAGTACTGCGCCGTTTCAGATCTAAAAAGAACAGAACACAAGACTTAACTGGTAACTCTGCAGTTGGCAAATTCCTGAAGACAAGTCTACAACTTGTAGACTTGTCTACAAGTTTGCAGTTGGCAAAAAAACCCAAAAATGTTCTAAGTTATTTTTACTAAATTCTGTCACCGAAGATTTGACAATTCAAGAAGTCTATTCTTCCTCTCACTTGGAATGCTCGCAAGCTTCTCATGACAGCACCAATAAGTGTTGCAAAGGATGAACGCACCTTCAGCCATATGAAGTTTATGAAGAACTTTTATAGATCAACCAATGTAGTGACTGCCCCCTTTTAAGGCCTTAAAATATAAAACATTTCCAGTCTGTGCTTACGTTCGCATTGATGTGGACCGATAAAGATACCGGGCTGGTGTTAAATCAACACCGGCGTCTTTACAGTGCACGAATTCCTAAAGACAGTCCTTAAAATTTTCTGATCTAATTATAACAAATTTTCAGCTCGCGCTTTGTGCTTGCATCACTTGATTAATGAAATAGTAAATTCCTACAAACAAGCCATAGAATGCCCCTCTTCAGGTCTGAATTTCAAAAATTGTCAACTCGCGCTTCTGGGCTGCAATATTTCATTAGTGAAATACGTATCATGTTTATGATTACAATGACCACAAAAAGTGCTTCATGTGCTTAGGTGTAATTCTAACAAAATAAGCAAGCGCTTGGCGCTCGCATTAGATGACTATGATGAGATACGTACGCACTTCATGAATTCCAAAAGATAGTCCTTAAAATGTCCCTTTTTAGGGTCAAGTTATACAAAAAAAATCAGCTCGCGCTTCGCGCTCGCATTGTTTGTTTTGTGAGACAGGTGTGTATCATGATTACAAAACTTTGCTTATGATGTCACTTTTTAGGACTGAATATCAAACATTTTCAGATCGCGCTTCGCTCTCGCATTATTTGATCACTAAGATACATATCCGTTTAATGGCACAGTCCTTAAAATGTCTCTATTAGGTCAGTATACCTGGCAATTGAGCGCGCTTCGCGCGCCCACAATGACTCAAATTTTTTGCTGGTGCCCCCCACCATTACTGTGACCCACGGTACGCCTCTGTTAGCACTAGCACTCTCGAAATTTTAGTTGAGACATCTTGCACAGAAGGTCAATTAAAAATTAACAAATCTTTGATTTTGATGTTATTAATGCATAGGGTATATCATTATACTGCAAGTTAGCAACTACGGCACACTAGCCTTTCTATTTTGATCCAAAATGTTTATTTTTACAGTGCAAATATCTTTGTATATCTTTGTATAATTTACCTTAAAGTATTCACCAAATGCCATTTATTCAATTCTAAAAATTCAAAATCTTTTAGCATGTGATTATTGGGGGGGGGGGTCAAATCCCCCATCAGACTCCCCCTGTGCTCACGTTGGTGCGATCACGCCAAATTTAGTTGGCAAATTCAGCTGGTACACCCCCCCCCCCCAACAAAATGCTTCTGGCTACGGCCCTGCGCCCTGGACTATGAACAAACGACATAATTATTTGCAAATTTTTGTAATTTGACAGACATTTTCAATAGATTTACTATTGTAGATTCGGTCTCCGTTGCCTTTGGTTTGGTATGACTCGGCCGGGGATTGAACCTACGACCTCCCGTTCATGATCGAGGCGGGCACTCTACCACTGAGCCACCATGCCATTGTGCCTCGGGCATGACAATCGTTTGTGAAAAATCCGGGTCTGAAAGGAGTAGACTTGGAGCTATAGTCCCGAAATTATCAAGACAATATCATTTATGAAATTTCACAAAGTGTCCAAAGATTTATGGAGAGTCAATTTTTTTTTGGACCGACATTGCGACATAATTTCGTAAATTGCGGAGAACATCTCGGGTGATTTTGTCCTGTAGTATGATTTGGAAAAAGGAGGCAGTAACTTAATTCAGAAGTAAAATGTTAACAAAACTTAATGTAAGCCATCAAACACGATTCAACAAGAACGTACATTATGCAAATGGAGATATTACTAGTATTCATTGCAGTAGCGTAAGCAGGAATTTCTAAGGGGGGGGGGGGTTCAAGCTGAATGAAATGTTTACAACAACACAAAAAATACGTCGTCTCGTATAAAAAAAATAGACAAGCAAAAAACAAAAAAGGTCTTCAAAAAAAAAATTCTAAATAATGACCAATACAACAGTATTTCAACTATGACATGACCGTGCGGGAAATCGCAATAAAGACTCTGGTATAAGTTATCACAAGCTAAATAATTGATATAATATTAGCTTAGCATATGAAGTGCAGATTTTTGTTTCACTCTGCATATGTGGTTTAAACATATAGAGATATATACTAATAACGCATATTAGTATATATATCTCTATGGGTTTAAACTATACGATGGTTGATGCTAAACATCAGCGGCATTTAAGAACCCACAAGCCAATTCTATATAGGCCTATCGCTTAAAAGCTGAATATGTTCTCTTTTTATATTGTATGCAGCCAAACCGTGCGAATTTGTATTATTTACGAATTATTCTGCTCGAAAAAAGGACTTTTACACTTTTGGATGTGAAACGTGCAATGCAGGGCCGTTGGGTATAATGCACCGGGGAATAATTTTGTTTAAAAAATAAGTACAGATAGTAATTGATTTACCTTTTTTAGATTCCATATCAAATAGTTTGTATAGTATTTACAGTCATATGCAGAAATTACCAAAGCAAGATACAAATTTGTATACATGTGAATTTTAAAAAATTTCTTTCTTATAGTTATATTTGCGTTTGGACGTTTCGGCGACACTATAATTGTTTGATGATGTCTCCAAATTCTAGCCGGAACCAGTAGTAAAAGTGTACGTTATTTTGTCAATTAGGCCTCAGCCTACTCTTCTAATTTGATTTATTAATGTGTAAATACTTTTTTAACTGACTGAAGTTTGAAGTTTGTGTTTGAGGCATGAATGGTGACATATATTTAGGAATATATTTCATACGTTTCTTGTCTACACGTGCCCAGATACCGACTTTCGTGTGAGCTCTCGATCGACTCTCGTGTAAACAACACCACAAAAACAACAGACAATGACAGACGAACAGTCAATTTAACTCAGTGACACTTAGATCTGTGACTGTGTACTTGATCAAACGGTAGTATTTTGAGTTTTGTAAAAAATATGAATTCAGCTACAAGATGCATATCGAGGATATGCGTCTTGTACTGAGTTGTACTTGTAGTTGTACTGTCTACTGAAGTGGTAGCTTGGCGAAAAAGTAAAGGCTAGCAGTAGCATGAAGAGAACAAGATCATGAAGATGGCTAATTGGCTATGTAAAGAATCGCTGCAAGTTTTCCCCGTCTTTTCTGGATGTGGATGTATACGATAAAGGGCCCTCCCGGGCATAAACGCATTGGGTACTTGACCTGAATATTGCCGAGACCGGCAGGTGCAATACACCGGGTGAACACCCTACTCTTTGACGAATAGTGTATTGGTTTTAACGTGCATAGGAATTGTGACTCTCCTATAGCCTAGGCTATACACGGGACCAACATTTGCGTCCTTTCCGATGGACGGAGTGTTTTCCAACTGCATTCACACCTGCACTGAATACAGTGGTGAGGCAAGTTAACACACAACGCTATAGCATCAGACTTTTGTTTTGTTAGACGCGTTTCGGCATGATCGGGACTCGAACCCCTCACGTTGAGATCTACAATCTCCAAAATATGCGCTCTAACTTACTGAGCTACGCTGCCTCTTTTCATAATATTTTTCTTGTTTTTTAATGAATTCTTGTTTTAAAATGAAATCAATATTGTAGTAATGTCGGAAATTAAGTTGTATCCCATTTACAGGATTTAGGGCTAAATCTTTTAAAAGGAAAGTTGAAATCTCGGGGGGGGGGGGGGGGGGGCGAAATTTTTTTTTTCGCTGTTCATGCACATGAATGGGACACAATCCCTGGCTACGTGGAGAGTAAGCGCACATTAGTGAATGATTTTTACTCTCTAGCCCGGAGCCCACCATAGGCGGCGGAAACGGGGGGGGGGGGGGGACGTGTCCCCCCCCTAAATTTTAGGTGGGGGGGGACGGACCCGCCCTAAATTTTTTGTTGGTAACCTTTTTTTTTTTTTTTTGGCTTGTCAAATTTTTTTTGTGGTCCCCCCCTAAAATTTTTGGCTTCCGCCGCCAATGGATCCCACCAATTCTTTCTGGGTGGATCAGCGCAGATATGTCGTCGTGAGATATATCCAGCTTTATTCATGAAAAAACAAACATGGATTGATATAGGTTCAACTACCAAAGTGCTATTTCAATTCTTTTTCTTTAATAATTTTTGGTTAATTTATTTAGTATTTGTTGTTAATTTACTATTGAAAAGTCAAATCATTCTATAAGTGCAGGTAGATGCTGGCTAACATCACCTTATCTTATTACTGATTCATCACTTCTCTTTGCAGATCTATCTTTTTGTAGTATTGGAATTCAACATGGCAGCCTTCACACAGCGTCAAACAACACCTAAAAAGAAAGATTTACCAAGAGGGAGCATTAGAAAGTTTGAACTGAGTGATGAAGATGATTCAAGTGATCAGAGTGACAGTGATGATGAACAGTCCTGGAAGCGTCGAAAGACAGCACCTGCCTTGTCCTTGTCTGAGTCTTCATTCTACAGGGATCAGCAGAAGCAGGGAAAGAGTTCTGAGAGACCAGACAACAGGTCTTCAAGGATGAAAGATGGAGACAGAGGAGTGGTTACAGTAGGGAAGAGGCGGAAGAACAACATCTGGGGTTCTGTAGCCGTAGAGCAGAACCAGGAGGTTGTCGAGAGGGAAATCACACATTTTGGTGTTGATCAGGTCATGGAACGGGATGTTGAGAGCTACAGCTACAAAGATACAGAACAGCTCCCTCTTGGTGTAGCCACAAACATTCCTCCTGGAGATGATGTCATCAAGGGTAGAAAGCTGGTGAAGGCAGTAGGGGAGGATGAGGATGACGCTTGGCTTGCAAATGATCCACCAAGACATAGTGAGCAGGAGGAAGAAGAACTAGAAAGACCACATGATGACCTTCGGGAAAAATTAAAGAAGCGTGGCTCCATGGTTGCTGACAGGTTCCGGCGCTCCAACGTAAAGAGCAGGCTTGGAAATCATTCAGACAGTACTGAACAGGTCGTCCTGATGAAGAAGGTGGAGATTGACCCCAGTGCTGAGAAAAAGGTTATCGCAGGTCAGCTTGCTTTCAGCCTCCAAGAGCCAAAGAGAGAACTTATTCTGAGAATAGTCAAGATTCTTGGAGTCGAGAAGGCACTTCAGATATGGAAGCAAACAGAGGAGATTGAAAATGATGGTGGAATGATGATAGCGGTAAGAAATGCTATGAATAAAAATATTTTTTTATGTTTCATCAATTGGGTTTAGGGGTGTAGTGGCACCCTCAACATTTTTTTTTAATTATACGCCCCGTCTCGACGGGACGTATTATGGTATCACACTTGGTGTCCGTCCGTCCGTCTGTATGTCCGTTCCGTCCGTTAACTTTTCCTTGTAAACACGATAACTTCAGTTTAACTTAACCTAGGCTCATATGATTTGGTGTGTATAATACTAGCATGGATCCCAGGAAGCCTATTGATTTTGAGGTCAAACAGTCAAAGGTCAAGGTCACAGTGACATATTTTCATCTTACCACTTTGCAGTCCTTGTAAACGCGATAACTGCAGTTTAACGTTACCTAGGCTCATATAATTTGGTGTGTATGATACTAGCATAGATCCTTGCAATTCTATTCATTTTTAGGCCAGAAGGTCAAAGGTGAAGTTGCCACCTTTTACTTTTCTTGCTTGACCAATAACTCAATTTTCCGTGTTACAGACAGGCGTATTATGTGCTTGCCTTAGCAACACTCTTGTTCATGATATATGAGAGGCAAAATTTTGAATGCATGCATTTGAGAATCCATCTAATTAAATTTGATCTGCCACGCATTGATGCTCTTTCCATTCAGTAATGAGTAGGATGTTGGTTTTCTTGCATAAGTGTACCTGAAAAGAAGGTCATTTGAGCCTTTTGGGGGTATTTAAGGAACTGAAAGTGGAAGAGTTTTCTTTAGCCTACATTACATTCATAATGACATCACCAATGGTACTGATTTGAAAGTCTCCCTAGGTATTACATGTAATTTATAGTGAATACAACTTTTTGAGAATTCATATTCTCATTGTTTGTCTGGTATACTTAAACTGTTCTTCTCGCTTGATATACATGTAGAGTACCGAAGCGATGAGGTCAGTTGCCATGGTGTCATGGAGGCCTGGATCTAAACAAATGAACCCCCCCAAAGAAAGCGTGTGTTTCTCATAGGAGAAAATGACTGCTATCGGAATTTGATTGCTTGCAACCCATTTTTCAGATGAGCCAAAGTCATACAAATGTGTACAGACGATCGTCAGCTGCGACTCTGTTTAGAACCAGCACCCATGACACCATGGCAACTGATGTCACACTTTGGTGCTCCATATCTTCTTCCTCTAAAACAGCTTTTCCTTTAGACTGATCCCCTTTTATATTAGATTACGTATTTAAAGGCAAACATGGTTTTGGCTTTGAGATATAGAGCCCTGCCTGTAATAGTCTGAAATGGTTTTGTTTTTTAAATATTGGGTCACTTGTAATCTAACAAACCACAAAAGACCAGTGACTGTTTTTGTTCTGTCAAACACCACACTCATCAATTATGATAATTCAATGTAAATCTAACTATTTCCTCTCTTAGAACCAATCAAGGCGGCGATCACCGGGTGGGGTATTTATCCAGCTGATGAAGACAGATCCAGACATCTCCAAAGAAACCATCAAGGACATCTTCGCAGAAGAGAAGAAGATCTTTGAAGCAGAGCGGAAAAAGAGGAGAAGGCACACCAGAAAGTCTGCAGCCTTCCACAAGGATGGGGATGATCACCCTGGAAACAGGGAGGAAGAGATGGAGGAAGCAGGATTTGAGGGAGATGGAGAGGCTGTTGGTGAAATGGACATGAGAGATGATAGAGTTCCGAAGTTAGATGATGAACCATGTGTGAATGAAATGGAGCCAATGCCGGATGAACCATCAAACCTTGATCCTCTGGATTGTGGAGTACCCTTGCCTCAGAAGGAGTGCAGTGATATCAAAGAGGACAATGATAATATGATGTTCCCAAAGCTAGATGACATCCCACAGAGGAATGATGACTCTGATCCAGAAGATGGAGAAGTTTTAGATGATGATTGATTCAAGTAAGCTGATGTTGTGCATGCTTTCTGGTATGCCTATTTCCAACAGGTTTACATTTGCTATATCAATTTGTGACATGGGTCCTGAAATTGATTATTTTGATTCAAAAAGAGAAGTACTTGTTATTACATTATGATTGATTCATGGAGAGCAATTCATTAAATCAATATTGTTATAAGTTACTGAAATCTTTCCACCTGATTGGATGAAATGAAATGGAACAGTGAAAATCATGGACAAGATACTTCATGAAACTCTCCCCAGTGTGTCTATGCATTGCATACTTTCCTTTATGCCATTTTCTAACAGGTGTAATTACATTTGTTGTATCACGTTTGTGACATGGGTCCATAAGTTGGTTATTTTTATGCAAAAAGAATTATGATTTTCAAGATTTTAACAGAGAAAATTGATGAATTATAAGAAACACATGTAAAATGGAATCAAATGATGATCTTGTTTTGCCTTGCCTGGATAGCATAAGTGAGGTGGCCGCGACATCATCAACATCAAAATCCTAACTACAGTTAAAGTTTTTTAAATGTCATCACAACTTTGAGAGTATTTATGGGCCTATTTCATGGAACTTGGACATCAGGGCAATGAAGTGTCACTTATTATGTAGTATGAAGATCAGCTCACGTAAGGTCAAACGTCATTGGGGTCAATGAACATAAACCATGTTGTATCACCATTATAAATATGTTTTCAAGATATTAATTTGAAAGTATTGGTCCCTATTTCATAAAACTTACATGTAGATGAGTATGGTTATGAAGTATCCAAAATAAAGTGACTACATGTATAGTAAGATCAAACTTTACTTTTTTTGTAGTATCAACATCAAGAACTTAACCAAAGGTTAAAGATTTTTATACATGTACCTCTACCTACCAAAGGTGGTTCCTGTATTAAGCATTATGTTTTTGTGTCGTCCATTAGTCCCGTTTTCGTGATAACTAAGAACTTTTTGACAGATCAACTTACATGTAAAGCTTGGTCCACGATGATAATCCAATGATGAAGGCGAGTCACAAGGTCAGAAGTCAAAGGTCATATTGGTTATTAATTTAAACGTTGAGAATTATATGAAAAGTTTATTCTTGATCTGGCTATGGCGTTGGCATATAAATCTCCACTGTTTTCAACTGAGAATCCATCTAGTTCTATTTCACAATAACTGCAAGTCCCTATTTTGTGAAAATTTGATATAACTAAGGATTTTAAAGTACTTATCAGAAATTTGACAAGTATAATTTTATGTCACCAAGTCAAGGTCAGATGTCATTTCAGTTCAATTGCTTTGATGATAATTGATGTATTTTCTTCAAATGTTAATTTAAAGTTATTCAATCAAATTTTATAAAAAAAATTGAGATGGTCTGCAAATGTCAGCAATAAATTATTACCTTGCCAAGGTCAAAGTGATTTGGAGGTAGATGACATCATTTGCAGTGAATGAATTATGAACTAAGTAGGTTTTGTTACATTAAAATATATATACTTGTAGGCCTATTAAAAAAAAAAAAAAGTCCTTATTTTCATATTCCATGGAGCTTGTTAAAATTAATCTTCAGGCCTTTGATTTTAATAGGGCAAGGCCACTTACTTATAGGCAAATTGCTTTACTTTAGTCCTATTAAGAGGTACCAATTATTTTTAAGGCCAATAAAGAGTGTTGAGACCAGTCAATGTCACAAAATCAAGACTGTGCTACATGTATGTTAAATTCAATGCAAGACTGTTAGGGACATGCCACTTACATGTATCTATTCAGTTGAAATTCAGGCAAGCAAATGTAATCACTTTTAAAGTGAAATAGATTGCCCCATCTATGGTGTCATGGAAACTGATTTTATTTTTAGTACATGTTACATCATGATACATGTACGCATTATTCTAAATATAATTGCTTCTTTTGTTCCAAATGTATTAATTGATTTGAGTTGATGTTCTTGTATTGTAATTTCTAAGAAAACTGATGCCAAACAGCATTGAGGTACATGTAGTTGGCTCCTGTGAGCCCTTGATGTCAATTAATGCATTTCATAATAAACTAAAAACATTCATTATTAAAAAAAATATGAAAGGCTTTGTGGGATGACCGTTCTTTCAAAATACAACATAATAGAAAATTGGAGTTTGGAAATTCAAAGAAATACATGTATTTCACTGAACAATCAATCCCAAGCAAAGGGAAGATAAAGTGTTAAATATTATGTACAACCAATTGTGAGATTCCAGAAAAAAACAAGAGTGAGGTTTATAATCATTTTGAAAGAGAACTTTGTGATTGATATTCAGTACACTATGATCAACCCTCCCCTCTCAAGATTAACACAGAAGAGTGACATCACGATAATGTACACAACTTGCATACATTTAGGAAATGCACCAGTTGCCTGACAGATTCTATTTTCAATGATATGATATTTGTAAAGTGTGTCCCAGTGAAAATAACCCCCCTGAAAGAGACCGGATATCAATTTTAAAATTAATCGTTATTTCAGCTTTTGTGTCAAGATTTAGAAAGTCCAATTAATATTAAGTTTTTTATGGTTGTTTCATTTGTTTTGTTTGTTCAGCAATTGACACATTTCAGCCCATTCCAAGTTTGCTTCATGACACATGTCTGCACTAAATTGAAAGTTATTACAACCTGTCAATTACTTTAAGTACTTTACATCCCTCTATTCTATCTCCAACTTTTGGTTTATATTACAGAAATCAACCATGGGAATTAGTGCAGCTTAGAATTTCATTATCAATGTCAAGAAACAGAATTTTTGTTAAGAGAAACAAGAAGAAATCTGAAGTTACACCAAGGTGAGCAAATCATTGGAACTTGAGAACATGACAAGCTGGACTATGAAAACCAAACCATAGATTGAACGCTCTGTACAAGTAAGGATGACCATGCAGTGGAACTTAACTTTGATGAGTATTCTTCTAAGAAGAAAATTAATTTGAATTAGTAATCAAGGAGGGATAAAATGCAGAAACTTATTATTGACATAAAGTGAAGCATGGAATGAGTGAATGTGTGTAGTGCACAATGCTTTTTAACCAATTTGGAATGGGTTGATGATCACTGCTGTTACAGAATAGCATACATTTGAGACCTTATCAATTTTTACCAGAACTACAAACAGAATTGGGCTTTGCAAATTATGTATTACAAAATAATTAAATGAAATCTTGATTCCTGTTAATTATTCTATTGTCTGTGAGAGGGAAGTTTTATTTGGGGCATGAAATAATGAAAAGAGAAAGATTAAGGAAATGGTAGTAGAGAAAATGACAAAATTAATGAGAAGAGGAAGTGATAAGCGATAAGCAGAAGAGAGAAAGTGTGATGAAAAGAGAAGCATGAAGATATAAAGAGGATGATGGGAGGAATTCAGGGAAACAGAGAAAGAAAAAACTCTGTACAGCAAAAATGTAATTTCAACATGATTCAATAGTTTTATTGCTTCTATAATATTTTCACATAAGAATGAAATATACATACCCAACAAGAAACATTACTGAGCATTGAACAAAATCACAATAACAAACAAAGACCCCCTCACTCCGAAGAGTCTGAAGCCAAAATATTTGTCTAATACAATCACATGTATAACAATTGTTATAATAATAATAATAACATGCAACATTTATATAGCACTTAAAGGGGAATCCAACCCAAATAAAAACTTGTTTTTATAAGGAAAAGAAAAATCAGACAAGTTGATAGGTGAAAGTTTGAACAAAATTGGACAAACAACAAGAAAGTTATAAATTTTTAAAAGTTGTAAATATTGGTAATCACTATACCCATGGAGACTTCAAATTGGCTGCATATGGGATGGCATAGTGATGTAAGGCAAGGACTACTCTTCCATGTACTCCAATACATATTATGGCTAAAATGTCATTTTTCCCAAAAGTTTTATTTCAAATTATATTTTTCTTTCATGAGGACATAAAACAATGTACTACCTGGGTTATATTTAGATTACTGCCCCAGGGGAATGGGTACTTAGGAGAAAACCACAAATCCCTGATAATAATGTACATGGCCTATGGCAAAGTTGTCCTTGCCCCTTGTCATAATTTACTTACCCAGTTGCCAATTTGAAATCTACATAGTATTAGAGATCTCAATTTTAAAGCAGCTACAACTTTCTTATTGCTTGACCGATTTCTTTCAAACGTTCACCATTTTGTTTAATTTATTTTTCTCCTTCCCAACACAACATTTTATGGCCAAGGCTGGATTCCCCTTTAAAACAAATGTTTCTAAGCGCTGCGTACTATACATACACATCTTTTTATTGACGTCTCATGAAATTTAATTTCATCCTCCATATAGCTTACAACATAAAACCATCACCCATTTCTCAAATGCAAATGTGATAATTCAAAATAAAATAAAAAGACATCAGTCCAAGTTCTAATCCTCGGATGACACACCTACATTAAAGGAGAATGAAACTCTTGGAGCAAGTTAGCTTTTGTGAAAGCAGAAAAATAAAAAAATAAGATCAACAAAAGTTTGAGTAAAATAGGACTAGCAATAAAAGAGTTATGAGCATTTGAATGTCGAGATCACTAATGCTATGGAGATCCTCCCATTGGCAATGCGACCAAGATCTGTGATGTCACACACGTACAACTCTCCCATTTGGACACTGAAAATATACCCCAAAACATTTCTTTTTGCTCATTCTAATCATATGACAAACGATTCATCAATGATATAATGTTGTGAAACCTCTGTACTTGTCATCTCATAAAGAGAACACCTCACCTTGTGATAGACTCTATAAAAGTGAGAATATAAGTGAAATAAGTACTAAAGTAATGACGGAGTTGTACGTGTGTGATATCACAGATCTTGGTCGCATTGCCGATGGGAGGATCTACATGGCACTAGTGATCTCAATATTCAAATGCTCATAACTTTCTTATTATTCATTCAATCTTCCTCAAACTTTCAACAATGTGTTCCTTTGATTTTTCTCTTTGATATGGATTCAGCTGGTTTCAAGGGTTTCATTCTCCTTTAAGTGTCGTTAAAAATTTTACAATCAATCAATCCAGTCAATAATTTTAAAAAGTTCCAAACATAGCAGAAAAGAACATACCGATAATTGCAACAATATAGATTTAGTTATTTCATTTCAACCACCACGACATAATCTATCAAAAGTAAGGCACTTCTGAAATTCTGAATGTATGCAATCCAGTAATAGGTAAATAAAGTGATAATCAGTATTCACATTGGAATGTATAAATGCTTAATGTACATGCAATCAAGACGGATTGGGACCTTTTTTCAATAATTCTCAACTGCAATAGGAAATTAAGTTGCCTAGGTTAGAGCATCACATCCAACCACTCTCACACCTTCATCTGAGGCAGTGGCGATTTAGCATTTACCAGTAGGTAACATTTTTCTTTTAAACATCTGATACGTGTAAGTCAAGCCCCCCCCCTCCCGTCAAGGAAATTAAAATTTTATGATTTTCCCATAAAAAGTGTCTTATATCCCTTTGTAGGTGCTGTACTCCCCCCCTGAACGTTGTCTTTTCAATTAAAAAGGAGATACAATATATTGGGTTATAAGTACTGATCAATACATGCACTAGTCATTCTGGCAAGCTAACCCTCTGTCACATGCATCCTTTCAATCAGTAAACTTGTATTGTTTCATTATGGCATGAGACATACATTTTAAAATGAAAGTGCTGTTTAAAATCGTAAGTAATTTTGGCAAAATTGCTACAAAATCTGAAGTCTCAACAGCTAGGATTCCACTCTTCAGACATAAGTCTGAATTCAGACTTATTTTCAGCCATAGAAAACAATTTTGTTGTGTGCAAAATGGCCTTTTCCAGATTATGTTCTGACTTTTTGAAAACAATTCTAAATGGCATCCATGTATATATATTCCACAAATAAAGAAAGCTTTGGACTAAAGACACCATTTCTGTAATCTTCCTAGCAAATAATGCTACATCTTTCTCCTATTAACTCATGTCATGTTTATTAAAGTACTTGGAGATACACTTTTTCAATTACATTGCCCTAAATTTAGGGGGGTACATTAATAACTTTGGTATCCATGGTGATTTACAATTTTTAACAAGCAGGCAGTATCTGGTCCAAAATCATCAAAAATTAAGAGCAGACATCTCAAATCAACATTTTTTGCCAAGTAAACCTTTTAGAGAAATTATATCATAGAGCTAAAGCTCCTAAAAAATACATGTCAAAGGATTCTGCTTGATGTCGTTTCAGACAAAAATTTTTGCAGACATGCCATCATTTAGGTATATAAATTGACTAAAAATTAACATAAAAATCCTCCACAAAACAAACATATTTCAGTGTCATTTGTATTTTTGTAATGATCCATACATGAATATATTAATGAAATAAATGAATTGTGGGAGTTGAAGATGAGATATATATATATATATCATATATACATGTATAGTGTATGAAATGACGTACAGCAGCTTTGGCAACAATTACGGTAATATGTAGTGAAATAAATGGTATAGAGGGTAGGTTTAATGAAAGTTCTGTCCGTTATCCTTGTTTGATTCCTGGTACAGACAGTTTTTCAGCATCACAAAAATTGATTAACTACCATTATTCTTGGCTCCCATTGATTTCACCATATATATATATATATATAATCCACCAGAATCAAGATTGCTATTGATACACAAGACTAGACATTTTAGTGACACATATTACTCATTACTCATTGAAAAAATAAAACTTCAAAAATGAAAGAGGACGCCTTTGCACTTGCTTATTATAATTAATAATAATAATTGTATGCCACTCTAGTGACACTTGTAAGATAACAACTGTTTTTCAACATTGTAAACATAAAAAATGTTCAATGATCTTTGGTAACAGTAATCACAGCTGTACAGATGAGACAATTTGCAATGATTTTTTTTTTCAGGATACATTTTTCTCAGGACCAATTCCAAAAAAAAATGCAATTTCCTTTGGGTAAAAAAGGAACACAAAAGAAGAAATTTTGTAAGCCCACTCATACTCTTGAAAATATTTAGAATATGATGAGATTTGGCAATTTCGTTTACAATAGAAAAGTTAGGAGTAGTCCATTCCCAAAATTGCAATATTTTCATAAATGTAGCTGATTTTAAATCTCCATAATACAGTGAGAACAACCTTTTTTTCTACAACTTTTCAAATGTAATAACTTTGTAATTGTTCATCAGATTCTATTCAAACTTTCATATATCTACTTCTCTGGTTTTCTACATGGGCAGGATCCTCCCCCCCCCCCCAAAAAAAAAAAAATAAATAAAAATAAACAAATGAATAAAAATAGAGAGATTTTTTTTTTAAAGGTAGTGGATCTGGAAATAAAAACTAAACTATGGAAAAAAATTTCTAACAGGAATTTTTTCTTTATGTCATCAGTAAACTTTTAACCTATAGGCTTTGTAAAGCAACAGGTTAAAGAGTTTACCCCAGTTACAATTCACTTTTTGGTTCTGCATTCACCGTAAGCTCCCTGAGAATAGATTTGAATACATCCTTTTTGCTGCGAACTGAAATAAAAAAGAATAACAAAAGTATTACGATGGGGTGGTGATCAATGATGAATTTTGGACTTAATGCAATTCAAATTAATCCCACCTAATACACATCTAACTCCTTTAAAAAGACCTGTGTAACCTTTCAACCAATGACTTTGTGACCCCAAAAGTCAATCATATCAACTTCACTCCCATATGCATACATAAGTGAAGTTTGAAGCTGATCCCTCAAACAGGTCTTTAGTTATTGCAAAAACAAGATATTTTCTGGTATAAACTGACACTCTGTGACCTTTGACCTCATGACCGCCCAATTTAATGAGATTAATGTCATTCCTATATGCAAACTTGGACCAAGTTTAAAGTTGATCCATCAAATAGCTCTTTGGTTATCACAAAGACAAAAAAATGAGATGGATGACCTGAAAGCACAAGACTTGGGCAACAAGACTTGGGCAACCATTCATGGTAGGCGAAGGTATTAAATGAACATGGACGAAACTAACGTCAATCAAATGGACAAATGCCCACTGGGACAAGATAACCCAAATTATTGTAGTAATCTATAATCTGAAGAGCTAAAAAGCAATAAGAATTCTACAACCACTCTATTATAATTGTATATCTATGGTAAATCATGTATTAAAAAACTATCACGAGGCAGTGCAAGAAGATTGCCATCAACTGCAAGTATATTTTGGGTCTCAATATCAATAAATAATAAAATACTATGATATGTCCTTTTATATAGCGCTGTTCTATGTGCATATACTCAACTGCGCTTTGATACGTGGTATCATATTATTTTACCCCACCATATCGGTGCTAAAGTGTCAAGGAATAAATCCTACCAGGTACCCATTTACCTCACCTGGGTCGAGTGCAGCACAATGTGGGTAGATTTCTTGCTGAAGGAAAACACGCCATGGCTGGGATTCAAACCCATGAGAGTCGTTACCACTAGACCATGACGCCCCCACATCACAGCTCTTCCAATCTTGCAAATCTACACTTAATTGCTGCTTTGATTCTTGCAAGATTGTGCTACAGTTAAAATTAATCTATCAGTTGTAAAATTGCAAAGAAATTAATGTTTCCATACAATGTTTTGCCACAGTCCTAAATTCTCTTCATGAAACAGACCCAAGAGAGTGTTGCAAGAAAATAATTGCAATCAAATGCAAATTTCAGATGAAAATTTACAAGTGATATATCAATCTGAACTAAAGAAAACCAAATTATATACTTGTTCATGCAAAAATCTGACCATCAATCAATAGCAAATTTGCAATCAAATGCACAACTTTCTATCAGTTTTAGGATTTAAACTGAATTTGCAACTGATCATGAGTTTTTTGCACCCTCCCCCCAAGACTTACCTTCATTGTGATGTTTGCTGACAACATACTCATCAGGCTCTAGAGGTACATCTTGACTGCCCTACAGATTGTAAGGGAGGGTGGAACAAAAAAGGATACAGAAAGATAAGGGAAAGAGATGGGGTATCAAATTTGGGCATTCACAAGCTGCCTGGCCCTCATTTCGGTCTTTTAGAGCATTAGAATCCAGGCACTGATGTATTTTTTTTTAATTCTAGCTTTTTCAGCACCATTCAGCAATTTGTTAAGCCATTTAGGGTTGCAAATTTGGGGTTACACCATCTATGTTACGTTGCATTTATGAGGTTGTAAAACACCGTTGGTTAACAGACCTCGTTACTCCCACCCAGGCAAGACGGGGGGCACAAAGAAAACAGGGGAAGGCCCACTTGCCACCCCCTCCTGAATCTGTGCTGGCCGGCCTTTGTACCCTTTTTTAATTAAAATTGATGTCTTTTGAATGTAATGAAAGGTCAGTTTCTCTTACTGTAATTAAGCTTTGACAATACATTTTATATCCAACACACCAAAACTTTAGTGTTCAGCAACAGGGGCGGTGCCAGGTATGGGGAGGCAATATAAAGGTGACTTCACATTTTATCTCAATTGAATGAGGGTATCATAAAGTTACACATCTAAGACCTATCCTTTCATACTATTTTTTTTCTGTTCCTTCTACATTTTTCTCCCTTTTTTTTCTTGTCCTTTTTTTAAAACTACATGAAAAATCCTCCCACCCCCTGTAGCTTCGCCACCCCTGTTCGCCATCCATTACTAACAAGGTTTTAATAAAAAGATAAATGTATCTCACCGCTGCTCTGACTGATGTCAGTCTTGCTCCAGCAATCTTCATCTTGAATTGCTGAAAAAATATGTAAGATGTTCCTCCAGGTCTCACAACAGTACACGAGTAAGCACCAAATTCATCCTTTGAAAGAATGATGTCCCATTCCTTGAATTAAACAATAAAATCATTCAATACCATATCAGTAGTTTTCATGTACAAAACAGCCTAAAGATTTATAATCCATTTTAGACATTATGATTTATGAATCTATAAATTGCTATGTACAGTACTTAAAATACCTCAGAAAATATGGGTTACGACCCATAATGCCTACTTGAATGACACGCTAATTGAAAACTACAATACAAACATACTGCAATAACAATACTTTAAAACCAAGTAGCAAAACAAGCCCTTTTTCTCTCACATCAATTTGTTTTTTCTCTTTAAATAAAATGATAGTCTTATGTTCTTTTATCGGTTTTAAATGTTTTAACAATATGTTGGTCAAATACTCGGGTTGATTCCCCTAAGATCTGTTTCTTTAAATCATACTATAAAGAAATGCCTTTCTAGGTGACTAATCCATCCCACCAAAACGTTGTTTTGAATGAATAGAGAGAACCAAACATGCATGTTGTTGAAAATTTCATCAAAATTCAGAATACATTTTCAGAAATATGCTTGTTGGATTTGTTTTGTTTGTTTTTTCTTCTATATTTTGTTGAAATAAACTTTTTTTTTTTTTTGGGGGGGGGTGGACCTGACCATTATTCATCTAAAATTTAAAAATGACCCTCACCTCATTTGTTCCTCCTTGAGCTACGTATACAAATTTGCACTTGAATGATCCCTGGATGAGGGAGACAGAGAAACAGAAAGTGGTATAATGAAAGAGAGAGAGAGAGAGTGACAGTCAGGGGGAGAAGGGGAGGTGAGATAAAAAGGGAAAACTGATGACTTTAAGTTTAACAAATCTTTAGCTTCTACAGAACATGTTAAAGGAGAATGAAACCCAAAATGTAATACCACATAATATCATTGATAAGTAAATGATAATCAAAATGAATCCACTTATACCAAAATCCGATTTCCCAGAGTGGTGTACCACCTCTTCAAAGTTAGGCTTCTTCACGATCGAAGTCTCTGAATGGAGATCGCCATTGTTGCAAGGTTCGTTACTAACTTCCATGTGCAGCTATACACAGGCTGAAACCAACCCCGAGTTTGCATAATATATATACTTTTTTACAAGAAATAAATAAAATATACACCTAAAACACTTAAAAATATTATCAAAAAGGTATTTAAATTATTTTATGGTTCAAAACACAAATTGATGAGTTTTGATGAAAATGTTTACACATTCATTTACGATATCCCAATTGGCAAATTTGACAAAGCTAAATTTGTACGTACAGACAATACAGCCGTCCCCGGCCGCCCACTCACACGTATAGCGAGAAGCCCAGCACCATGAACCGCGTTTGGCAATAGATTTCTAACTAGTGGGTCGCGCTTGCTGAGATCTTACTTCTGGTGTCCACAACACACGACTTCTATGGCTTGATTTTTCTGTGCGCGGCGGCATGTTATGAACCCTTGAGTGCTGGCCCCTGAACCGAGTGATCGTGTTATGTTGGAAGTTTGGTTGTCTATCCCGTTTGCATATCGGTAAATTGTTAATTGTGCTATATTTCAATATATCTAACGTTGTTTATTATTTGTTACCGTCAATTCTAAGTTAAAACAAAACTTATCGGACGTTTGTATTGAAATAGAACTTAGAAAGCCCGAGAGCCTACGACTTCGAGCCCCAATACTCGGCTGAAGAAATAGGTAAAATGCTCGCTACGAACACATCATTCCTCATGAATTTGGAGGAATTGTTGTATTTCTCCACCTTTAGTGCAGCCACCCATTTTTTAAAAGAGATTTCTGGCCTCTTCTGCGGATCAGGAATTCGGTAAAAGCTGCATTTTGTGCCCCTTTCTGACCAATTTCGGCAGCCAGATCCACTTTGGCCCATGTATCTTACGCTAGCAATCACAGGCAAGCGCCGAGGTCGGACACCGAGTTGTACATCGCTGACGTCACAACCCCCCACGGAGATATAGGGAGTATGAGCAAAATGGCGATCTCCACGGGTCTTTCATTTACATGATTTAGGCCTTTTAGGGCTAGATCTTTTCGAAGGAAAGTAGAAATCTCGGGGGTGAAAGTTTCAGGTTTTGGGATCCTTCGTGTAGGTGAATGAGAAGGAAGACCTGGCTTCATTGAGAGTAAGCCTACGTTAGTAAATTATTTTTACTCTCTAGAAGCCTCCTGGCTAGTTCGGCCATCACTCTACACTACAACGTCTACAGTACAGGCTACAGGCCAGGTCACCCATGGGTTCATATCGTCTCGCGTGCGAAGGAATATCAGTCATATTCACACGACACACACGACACATTAAAAATATATTGGGCTTTTGCCCACTTAAAATATCACGCATAATCTGGTATTTCACATTCTGCTATGACACTTACCGAATCATTTAGATCCTTCCGTGACTTCTCCTTGAAGTTTCTCTAAAAAAATATGTATATTTTCTTGATCTTTAGTGAAGATTTCACGGAGATAAAAATTGGTTGGCGTGGACATCAATTTTCTCCTAAAGAGGGCGCGCGATTTATATTCATATCAAAGACACGACAAGGGAAAGACTAGGCACCTACACTATTTTACACGCAAGGCATTACGCGAAGTCCGTGAAGTGTCCAATCTTTTCATTGTATAGACTTTGGTATACCGTATTATTGACGTTCGTGTGTGTGTGTGTGTGTGTGTGTTAAAGCTTGTACTGCTGGTTTCGTTCCAGGCATGTGTATTTTTTTCAATTTTATTTTATTAGTCATCGTTTTAAATTAATTGCAAAAAAGTGTTATCAATATCATCGCCAATAGTAATCTTGAATTATATTTTTTAAGGTATTTCATTTATTGGTGCCCATAATTAGTAAATTAATCATAAGAATTGCACATTCAGAGAATTTAGACACAGTTATAAAATTACCGAGGAGCTGAATCAAGGTTGTGAAATTTATTAGCGCCACCAACGGGCTTCCTTGTATTTCCGTAGAAGAGACAAACGAAGTCACTTGCTAGGCCGAGGTAAGCGAAATTTGCTCTTTTTATAATGAAATCATTTCAAAATCATATGTATAATTTTTTTATGTATTGCTACTTACCGGAAAGAGCCCCAGTGCGTAGCTAGAAGCCCAGGACCAAAATCCAATTGAAACCAGTTGGATTTCCAACTGGTTTCAATTGGTTTCAATTGGTTTTAACTGGTTTCAATTGGTTTTAACTGGAATTTAACAATTTCCAGTTGAAACCAATTGAAACCAGTTGGGCAACTGGAAATCCTAACTGGAACCAGTTGGGTAACTGGAAATGACTTCCAATTGGAAATGATTTCTAACTGGAACCAGTTGAGTAACTGGAAATCCCAACTGGAACCAGTTGGGCAACTGGAAATCCTAACTGGAACCAGTTGGGTAACTGGAAATGACTTCCAATTGGAAATGATTTCTAACTGGAACCAGTTGAGTAACTGGAAATCCCAACTGGAACCAGTTGGGCAACTGGAAATCCTAACTGGAACCAGTTGGGTAACTGAAAATGACTTCCAATTGGAAATGATTTCTAACTGGAACCAGTTGAGTAACTGGAAATCCCAACTGGAACCAATTGGGCAACTGGAAATCCTAACTGGAACCAGTTGGGTAACTGAAAATGACTTCCAATTGGAAATGATTTCTAACTGGAACCAGTTGAGTAACTGGAAATCCCAACTGGAACCAGTTGGGCAACTGGAAATCCTAACTGGAACCAGTTGGGTAACTGGAAATGACTTCCAACTGGAAATGATTTCTAACTGGAACCAGTTGGGTAACTGGAAATCCTAACTTGAACCATTCAGTTGTGTAACTGGAAATCCTAACTGGTACCAATTTGGTAACTGGAGATGACTTCTAACTGGAAAGATGGGTAACTGGAAATGAATTTTAATTGGAACCAGTTGGGTAACTGGAAATTATTTCCAATTGGTTTTCAATTGGAAATTTTCCAGTTACCCAACTGGATCCAATTGAAACCAGTTAATTTGCATATTATCTGCCAGTGTGCACAGATTAATGTTTTATGAGATTAATCATCATTAACAATGTATCTATTTAATTCTTTTCAATTTCAAGTACCACACTTTTTAAAGATAAGTATTTAGAATACTTAGCAGTGGAAACCATGTTCATAAATGTTATAGATTATAATTAAAACAGATTAAAGGATAATTAGTACACCACTAACTGTTACCAAATTACATCAAATAAAAATACATATATTTGAAGATCTTCCATTAAAATATATTCATATGAAAGTCTGTATTTTATCAATGCCCTTTACATTGGTATTAATAGACATACAACATTGCTTCTGTGTTGGCATGAGAAATAGTTAGTGCAAATGCTAATTAATTTGTAACTAATTAAGTTCGTTCCAACTGGAAGTTCCAATTGGATCCAGTTGGAAACCAATTGGTTTCAACTGGTTCCAGTTGAAACCAGTTGCCTCCAATTGGTTTCAACTGGAACCAATTGAAACCAGTTGCCTCCAATTGGATTCAATTGGTTTTAATAGGGAAATTGGAACAGCTGGAACCAATTGCCAACTGGTTCCAGTTGCCCAATTGGTTTTAACTGGAACCAATTGGCAACTGGTTTTCAATTGGAACCAATTGGTTTTTAACTGGAACCAATTGGCAACTGGTTTTCAATTGGAACCAGTTGTTCCAATTTCCCTATTGAAACCAGTTGGCCAACTGGTTTCAATTGGTTTTGCCCTAATTGGTTTTAACTGGATTTTGGTCCTGGGAGGAGTTTCGGCAAATATTACTTCAGCAATGAAGCGATGTTTGCCGACTACTTCAAATCCAGGGTTAAACACGGTCCCTTGTACGAGGTTAGTATATATACTAACCTCGTAATCGTATTAGTGTGAGTCACTCATTCAATGAACAAGGTTATGATATAACCACTTGTTCACTGCAACCACCCTGCCTGTGGGGAATCTACAGGTTGGACTATGGCATGCCAATGCTGTACAGAGCACACACTTTAAAAAATGATTAAAATGTCACTTTTGTGACCAAAATTACTAATTTCCGTACAGTTGCAATTCATTTTTCATTAGTAACTTGGGAATATTTTTTGTATTCACTAGTAGAGCGCTCAAAAACTTGAATTTTGGACATATTTTTGTGTACGCCCTCTATTGGTGGAAAATAATATGGCACTCATTAAATGAACAAGGTTATGGTATAACCTTGCTCTCAGTTATATCTCCATGTGTGGCAAAATAAGGGTGGCAATGTTTGGCTTATTTTCTCTTTTTCTTTGGGACAAATGCTTGAATTTTTTTACACTGACAGTTTTCATTACACCTATTCGTAATGCAACTTGGCTCTTAAGTAAATTTGATTCTTTAAATTATTTTTTCTTAATTAAAAATAGAGATCAAAAAATGAAAATTTTCTTGCCATATTACTTTCCACCAATAGAGGGCGTACACAAAAATATGCCCAAAAATCAAGTTTTTGAGCGCTCTGTAGATTCCCCACAGGCAGGGTGGTTGCAGTGAACAAGTGGTGTGAGTGAGGCCAGGTACGGTACGCGGTACTAACACAAATTTGAATAAGTGGGACATCGTATATCTTGTCCGATTTACTTACAAGGGCCTTTTCTACTTTATGAGATTCCCCTCCAGGTCTGACGTCGAATGTTTCCGTTAGTACCTTCGGCTCTTCTTCACATCTTACTGACTGAAGACGAATAATAAGAAAGAAAAATAATACAAATATGCATTTCCACTCCATTTTGCGTTCGTGTCACTGAATAGATCTCGGCCCTGCCCCCGGCTTTAGAGTCTTAGACGTGTTCCCTGTATGGTGCGGCGTGTATATTTTGCCGAGGAGAAATCGGTCCTGGGAAAGTTTTGTTAATATAATTTTCTCGATGGGTACTATTGTACATTCAGCTTGGTTTGGGCATTTTTTTATACTATAAGCAATGTATGGATTGCATGCTATCATCGTATTCAGCGTAATTAGCATAATGAGCTCGATCATTAACATACTTTACCTTATTACCTTACCGGGTACTTGAATTACGGATATGTTGCATGGGGTAACGCAGCGAATTCCCAAATTAATTGACTTTTAAATAAAGATGATTCGTATTAGCAAGATATCTCCTTGGTATTAGTAATGCAGATTTCAGGGCATATACAAATATTCTGTTTTTGAGAAATAAAGTCTATTTAAGATTTATACTTTTTTTTTCAACTCGGACAGTTAATGTATATGTTTGTATAAAAAAATTGTACAATTCATAAGCACCATCACTCGCCAGGCGAGTTCCTTTCATTTACCTCTGAATAGAACATCGTTTGCACAGAAGACATTTGTTTTAACTGGTCTAAAATAGTGGAATTATTTTTCAAAGGATATTATACAATGTAATTCAATACAAAATTTCAAAGGAAAAATATCTTCTGAATTCATATAAGATTATCGCTTTTCCCAAAGTGAATCAGAACTTAATATGTAAACGTGTTTATTAATTTCTCTTTGTATTATGTTTAATTGTTTTATGATTTCTGTATACAGTGTATACTGAATCATTTTTTTATTGTCATTTATCTATTTTTATTCATTTTTTATTGATTATATTCTTTGTTTTGTTTATTTCTTTATTTTATCTTATTTTAATTCATAATGAAAGGGGGCCTAATTCGCCCTACAAGCCCTGCTTTTTAGTTGGTCTCCCTTCCTTTCGATTTCACGGTATTATTGTATTATAAGAATTGATTTAAATGTTATATTTTGTAAATATGTATATTGAACTATCATTGTAAATATAAAAAGATTGAAAGAGGAAATAAATGAATTGAATTTTCTTTGTCACTGTATTGTCTAGAACGACCTGAAAACATAAATAATGCAGCTCTTCTAATGTTTTCTATGACGAGGGTTTCATTGACACTAGATTTTCGCTTTAACCGATGACGACGTCGTAAATTAGCTTAATTAGCATAATGCAGCGGGAAAATGTGAACTAATGTATCCACCGCCAACGCCCCCCCCCCTCCGATTTTGTTTGTTTGGTGTTTGTTTTTATTTTTTTGGCTGTTGTTGTTTCGAAAAACTTTGTCAAATTATTTTTTATGACAAAATTCAGAGGCCACCAAGGAGTCGGAATGAATGTTCTTTAATTACTTTCCCGTTTTTGGTTGTGCATCCCAACCAAATTAAACGGTAACTTGCCAATTCTTCTACTGCCAACTCCTCCACTCGGCTCAGTGTAAACATGGCAAAGGTAAAATGGCAGAGGTAAAAATGGCAGAGGTAAAAATGGCAGGGGTAAAAATGGCAGAGGTAATAATGGCAGAGGTAAAAATGGCAAAGGTAAAAATGACGAAAAATGAACGAATTGGAAATAAACCACAAAACAAGGGGAAATTTTGTTAAAACCTTCAATAATATATTTTTTCAGATTACTACAGTATTCAATGTTGATTTTTCATTGATTTATTATTAGAATTATTTTACATATCTCATTAAGTTTAAAATTCTCTATAGTCAAGTATAACCACAACATGACCGTCAAGTTGGGTATATATGCAATTTTTTTATGAAAGATGTAGTATAGGGTGTCTACTTCAAGAATCCGACGGGTGCCACTTGGGCACCCTTGGGCATTTTTTATAAATTGACGTCATAGGCCACGCCCACTTTTTTACATAGCTCTTAAATATGACTTTCATATTTTACGAATTAAACATGTCAAGTATGATATCAAACTAAAGCTAACGAAAAATCAAATGCAAATATATGGATCACTGGGCATTTAAATTACGCCTGTGTCAGTTAAAGGTCATTTAATGTCATAAAAGGTCAAATTGCATTACAAATGTAAGTAATACATATAAGGCAAAAAATATCATGTTTTAAATACAAATAATTTTATGCATTTTTTGCTGAAAGTTAAGTTGAGGGTGCGCATATTAAGAATCAGATGGGTGCGACATTGGCAGCTTGAGGAATTTTATTTATGTGGCGGCATAAACCATACAAACTTTCTTACATCCTCTTAATTGTTAATTTTCTACTGAGCGGAATAAACATATCAAGTTTGGTATCAAATTATGCAAAATCAAATCCACACATTTGAATCACAAGGCATTTATATTACGTTCAGACCAATTTAAGGTCATGAAAGGTCAAATTAGGTCACAAATGTAAGCAATGCAACATAATTATAATGCGGACATGTTTGGAATACAAACAAGTGGAGCATTAAATGTATTGTTGAGTGATAGTTATGATGAGGATGTGCATATTTAGAATCTGACAGGGGCTATACTTTGGTACCCTTGGGGCAACGTCATTTTATGACGTCATAAAACTTACAATCCTTTTCACATAGGTCAACCTCTTAATTATGATTTACAGTATCTCTTTTCTAGTATACGGAATAAGCATATCATGTTTGTTATCAAATTAAAGCTTATGGAAAATGGAATGTACATTTATACAAAATAAAACACATGCCAAGGTCACCTTTGGGTCATTTTAGCTCATGTAAGGTCTAATGAAGGCGGGAGTTTATCATTACTTAAAAGTGTAACATGTTTGTATGAAATCAGTCCATGTGATTCCAAATAATCGACACAAATGTAACATTTTACACCATATCCTGTTATATTCCTCTATTATGTCCTCTGTCCCATTCCTCTTCGACCAGATGCTCGTCGGATTCCCCTTCCTCAACAATCTCGACTGCATGTCCCTGCCTGTATACTTCGTCATGTTCATTTCACAACTGCAGTATGAATTATGAAATACATGATTCGACGGCTGAGCAACAACTGCATTAAACTGATAGTGATTTTTTTCTCCTTTCCTTCTTTTTTTTTCTACCTTGTCTTTTCTTCCTTCCTTTCCCTCTTTTGTATTTTCTTTTCTGTTCTCATGTTCCTCTCCCTATGACTCTCTCTCTCTCTTTTATTTGGTCCCCATGGAAGACTAGCCGCACATATAATTGGTGCAGCTGAATATGGGTTATCCAACCGTCTTTTGTCTTAAGTTTGATCTTTTAACCTTCTTAACATGTTTCAATCATGGATTTTTCTTTTCTTTCTTTTAATCAATGTTTAGAATTTATTTCATTATGTATGTATATGTTACTCCTTGTATCTCTTTACATATATATATATTGTGATATATTTTTTATGACGGAAATAAAACAAACAAACAAACCTCATAGAACAGTACGACGCTGACTTGCATCTGCAAGCAAGTTAATTCATGGGGAGCAACCACTGTGTCATGAACAAGTACGGGTAGGCATAATATCCTGTTCCACGTACTCAGTTATCTTCTGAAGATGTCATGGGAGTAGAGCATATATAATTTTTTCCCTGACAACACTGTCATTTGTTTTCTACCAGAATGTTCTCCTTTTAGGGTTTAAAAGTCTTCTGCATACTGATGAAAGTGTGATCTATATTAAAGTTATGGTATTGAAACTATGAGAAAAAAGCTGGCTGTGCACAGACAATTCCTTTAATTAGGTTGGGATACCAAATTGTGTCAATTTGACAAGGGAAAGACTTCCAATCTGAACTTGCTTAATCCTCTTTTAGACTGATTTCCCCCTCTTCAAAATCAATTGCATGTTAAGTTATACTTGTGTTTAGAATGGCACAATACGACACACCAAAATGGCAAACGCTAGCCCCAGAATATGCATATGGTGGCCCCGATATTAATCCACATGGAACAAGTTCTGATAATTCCATGATGGGAGTATCCACTGTGCTATGAACAGGTACAGGAACGCCCTCCTAGCTTATACTTCCCATCCATACATATTAGGTAAGTTGCAGGGGAGTCTTTCGGATAAGATTTCTCCGGATAAAGAGTGGAGAAGAGCACATTTGACACGCTCTTTTGCTGACTTTTCAGTTGGGGGTAGGCTCTTAATCTTTACATTTATTATTAGTTAAGAAAGAGATAAAGAATGAATATTACAGCTTTAATTGATCCTGATTCCTGTCCACTTCTTCTACATCAGGCTCAGTAGAGTAAGCAGTAAGTTCAGAGTGGAAGTATTTCCATTGCCAAAAGAACACAACATGGTATCCCAACCTAATCAAAGAAATTGTCCGGCTGTGCAAAGCCAGTTTTTCTTTTAGTTTCAATACCATAACTTTAATATCGATTACTTTTTCATCAGTATGCAGAAGACTGTAAACCCTAAAATGAGATCAGTCTGGTAGAACAAAACTGCAAGTGTCGTCAGAGAAATATTATATATGCTTCTACTCCAATGACATCTTCAGAAGATAACCGATAGTACGTGGAACAGGACATAAGGCCTACCCGTACTTCTTTATGACACAGTGGTTGCTCCCCATGAATTACAATAACTTACTTTTCGATGCCAGTCATAATTCATATTGCAAGTGTGAAACGAAGTATACAGCTAAGGCAGAGACATGCATTCGAGATTGTTCATGTTGTTGGGGAAGGGGAATCCGACGAGCATCTGGTCGAAGAGGAATATAACAGGACATGGTGTAAAAATAATGTTACATTATTTTGTGTAGATTATTTGGATTCACATTGATTGGTTTGATAAAAAAATGTTACACTTTTTTAAGTACTGATAAACTCCCGCGTTCAATTGACCTTTCATGAGCGTAAATGACCTATCGACCTTTGTATGTGCTTTATTTTTGTATAAATGTACATTCCATTTTCCATAAACTTTAATTTAATACCAAACATGATATGTTTATTCCATAAACTAAATAAGAGATAAGTCATAATTAAGAGGTTGACCTATGTGAAAAGAATGGTGTGGTTTATGACATCAGTTAATGACGTTACCCCTAGGGTATCAAAGTAGCCCCTGTCAGATTCTTAATATACACGTCCTCAACATAACCTAAAGCCCAAAATACATATGATACCCAACTTGTTTTATTCCATTTATGAGATAGTCCGCACTGTATGTTGTATTGCTTAAATTTATGATCTATAGTTTGACCTTTCATGACCTTTAATTGCCCTGAATGCGTTCTAAATGCCTTGTGATTCAAATTTGATTTTGCATTTGTACTAATTTGATATCACACATGATAATTAATTCCGCTCAATAGAAAAGTAATAATTCAGAGGAATGTAAGAAAGTTTGTTTGGTTTATGACGTCAGAAAAATAAAAATTCCTCAAGATGCCAAGGTCGCACCCATCGGATTCTTAATTTGCGCACCCTCAACTTAACTTTCAGCAAAAAATGCATATAATACCTAACTTATATGTAAACAGCAAATTATTTCAAAAGAAATTGAATTTTATGAATGAATTGGTAAATAGACCCAAACATATTATTATATCCGGATATAATTAGCCAATTTCATGTCCATTTGATGGTAAATGTTTATTTACACCATACAATGAACACCTCATATGAGAAAACACAGTGCCTGTAACTACTCATTTCCTCTTACTCTCTTCTACTATTTCTCTGTCACGCAATTTAAAAAAATAAGACAAATGTCACACATAGTATTACTATAATTACTTTAATTACAAATAAATAAACAGTTTCATTTAATTAATTTATATAGATATATACAATTATAAGATTACATAATCAAAAGTACATGTATCAATTCCATTCCCAACTGGTCAAAGCGGAAAGAAATTTACCCGATTGTGACCACTGGTCAAAGTGGAGAAGAAATTTACCAGATTGTGATCACTGGTCAAAGTGGAGAAGAAATTTACCCGATTGTGACCACTGGTCAAAGTGGAGAAGAAATTTACCAGATTGTGATCACTGGTCAAAGCGGAAAAAAATTTACCGGATTTGATCTCTGGTCAAAGTGAAAAGAAATTTACCGGATTGTGATCACTGGTCAAAGCGGAAAGAAATTTACCGGATTTTGATCACTGGTCAAAGCGGAAAGAAATTTACCCGATTGTGACCACTGGTCAAAGCGGAAAGAAATTTACCCGATTGTGACCACTGGTCAAAGTGGAGAAGAAATTTACCAGATTGTGATCACTGGTCAAAGCGGAAAAAAATTTACCGGATTTTGATCACTGGTCAAAGCGGAAAGAAATCCGGATTTGATCTCTGGTCAAAGTGGAAAGAAATTTACCAGATTGTGATCACTGGTCAAAGCGGAAAGAAATTTACCAGATTTTGACCACTGGTCAAAGCAGAAAGAAATTTACCGGATATTGACCACTGGTCAAAGCGGAAAGTAGTTTACCGGATTGTGAGGACTGGTCAAAGCGGAAAGAAATTTACTGGATTTTGATCATCCATGGTCAAGCGGAAAGAAATTTACCGGATTTTGATCTTTGGTCAAAGCGGAAAAAAACTTATTTACATTTTATGACATTAAATGACCTTTAACTGACACAGGCGTAATCTAAATGCCCAGTGATCCATATATTTGCATTTGATTTTTTGTACGCTTTTAATTTGATACCATACATGACATGTTTATTTCGTAAAATATGTAAGTCATATTTAAGAGGTATGTAAAAAAAGTGGGCGTGGCCTATGATGTCAATTTAAGAAAAAATGCCAAAGGGTGCCCAAGTGGCACCCGTCGAAGTAGACACCCTACACTACAACTTTCAGCAAAAAAATCGCATATATACCCAACTTGACGGTCATGCAATAACTTTGATCATATCTACCCGATTACTAAGCACAAAGGTACGGCAGTTATTTAAAAAACATAATTGATCTTAATGAAGATTTATTGATTATGCCTATTCAAATTTAGGAGTTAATTGAAATTTTAAGTAATTTCTATGCTCAACAAAAATTGAGTATGAATTCTTAATTTGAATAGAATTTACTAAACATAAGCAAGTTTAAAATTCCTCGCATTGTAATTCTTCCATGCATGATACAATAGCTTGTACATATCATGTTATTTCAGAGAAGCTAAAGTTTGGAGTTAATAAGACTTGAATTGAACTTATTGCGGGAATATAAAAGTAGTATCTACATAAGAAAATCAAGAAAAAAATACGGACGTGCGTCTCGATGCTTCTGGATAGAGGTTCCAAAAATTAATAAAAAGGGATTTATTTGCTAATCGTATCAACCACAAGCAAAACAAGACAAATAAAATGATAGAGAAAGACTCACATGATTGTAAGCAAAGCATTTCCTTATTAATTTTATTTTCATTCGATCCCAGTTTAATGACGATTTAACAAAATATGACGACAGAAATCGGTACAGCCAAATCGAAAAACAGTAAAATCAACATACATTGTATATACAATTAGAATCAAATTAACAATTAACTTTTTGAGGGGATACTAGATAGTATCAGCAACCAAAATTAAATCGCGAGCGAGCAAAGCGACCCAGCGAAAAATTTCGCCATCCTAAAATGAAAATCTAAATTTTGTGATAGATTTTGACATGTTAATTATTTAGGAAAATACAATTGATTTCATTCTTTCATTTGCTTCTATATTTTTACCCCTCTTTCTTTGTCATGCAAATGGAACATTTGGGGACCCCAAGCGCCCAAGTGGTTGTCAATAAAGAAAAAAAATGAGAAATTCGACTTTTGCTCGCGCGCTGGAAAATTGACCCCGAAATTTCGGCGGCTAGCCACTGCTGTGTGCATCCTTTACCGAAGTAGATTGCCGAGAAAGATGAGAAAAAAGTTGAATTTCTAATTATCTCCTATATTCTATATCTTCTATACCACTGGTGTGTTGACTCAGGTGGTAGAGCGTCCGTCTCACAACCGGGAGGTCGTGAGTTCAAACCCCGGCCGTGACAGCTGCTGCTACCCTGTTTGGCGTTCATTATAGAACCTCGTCGATCTGGCGCTACACAACGGCTGCCGGTCCCATGATCAATTGGACAGCAAGTTTTCCGAGTATTTCATTTCTTTTCTTAATTCGAACTATAAAAATATATGGATATATCAACACGGTTAAATATTCATGATCACTTTTATTTTCTTCCTGGATTTAAACAGCATACATTCTGACTCACGATATTTTTCAACTTGTTCGATTCGAATCATAGTTCAGAAAATATTACTTCAGATTTTTTTGTTTTATACAAATATTTATTCTTGCTCCCCTCCCCTCCCGGGTATAATAAGTTAGTACCACCGGCATAAATAACGTGAATAATGGCATGAAGCAAATTGCTTTCAGATTAAATATCAAATACAGAAAGGCAATGGCCCCAGTACAGACCCTGAGAGACGCACATATATATAATATTTCGCATTACTAACGATTTATCATTCATAGTAACAAAGAAACAAAATACAGAATCGTTAAAAGAAAGATATTCTTTTTGCTCGTATCCGTAAATTGAGGTTTGATTTGTGGAAATTTCCGCCAATAATAAATGTACTGTAAGATATATTCTTTTTGATCTGTATGGTCGTAATTATCTTAAAATATTATTTTGTAGTAACTTTTGTTGGTTATGTTGTTATAACTTCATAAGTACTTGATTTTAGAAAGAAAAAAAGATTTGTCATTCATATAAACCTATCGATTATCAAAATAACGAGTAAACAAATTCAAGTCTTTAACTATATACATGATATATATATATATATATATATATACATGTATGTATATATATATATATATTTATTTCAAACCACGGACTCAAACCATGTTATCTCGCAGATCTACCTTTTAATAATGGTGATGTTGAGGTGCGTGAAAACAAATGAAACCGCTGAGAAACACACTCATCACCACGGAAAAAAGAACAGTAACTTTCAATATTGTGTCATTTTGCAACTTTTGAATTTTGACCTTGTCCCACATTTCAAGGCACTGCACCTCCATGTGAACCATAATCATATCCTGTAGGGTATCATTTTAAGGAAAATTAAATGATCTATTAATTCGTATCAATCACACATTAATATTCACTAAAACCGAGGAAGGATTATCGATCAAACTCAAACTTCCAAACTTTTTTATTGGTTTTTTTGAGGGGTTAATATATATATATATTTATATATATATATATATATATATTTATATATATATATATATATATATATATATATATATATATATATATATATATATTTATATATATATATATATATATATAATAATAATAAATAATAATAAATAATGAGTGGGTGACGTCATTAGTCCCCTCATTTGCATACAGACCAGGATGTGCATATAACTTTTTTTGTGAAATTAAGCTTATCTTAATTTTTCCAAAGGGTAGATAGCTCTGGGGAACCTTGATTTAAGCTACGCCTACCATTGTTCTCTTCATCCATTTCTTTACAATATTTAAATAAAAGAGTTGCCAAAGCTGTTGTACATGTATAACTTTACATATTTGTATACTTTCTCCCATACGTGTACTGTATCAAAGCAATAGCTTTGATCCAGCTGAAGCATGGCGGCTTGTCATTGTTCTAAACCCACCTTCACCCGACAAAGGAAATTGTAATTGGTATAGTGTCGAAAATCTGTCTATCTGACGGTCAATCGGATCGGGGTCGCCCTAGCCACTAACCCGTCTCTGTGGTCTAGTGGTTAAGGCACCGGCGTTCAAAGCTGGGGGCCCGGGTTCGATTCCCGGCAGAGACATTTTTTCGGCATCACCAATTTTTCCAAAGGGTAGATAGCTCTAGGGAACCTTGATTTAAGCTACGCCTACCATTGTTCTCTTCATCCATTTCTTTACAATATTTAAATAAAAGAGTTGCCAAAGCTGTTGTACATGTATAACTTTACATATATATATATATATATATATATATATGAGTATGAAACATATTGTGATGAGGCCAACTCAAAATATGACGCAGGACACCATTTTAGCTTTAGCTTTCGTCTTTAATAAGACTTCGTCAGAAGCGTCTGTAATTACAGACTATTATGGTCAGGATGCCTACCGTATTCTATCTTCCTTTGAGAACAAGATAGAATACGGTAGGCATCCTGGCCATAATAGTCTGTAATTACATACGCTTCTGACGAAGTCTTATTAAAGACGAAAGCTAAAGCTAAAATGGTGTCCTGCGTCATCTTTTGAGTTGGCCTCATCACAATAAATATATATATATACGTGTGTATATATATATATATATATATATGTATCCTTTCCATTTTTCCTATTCCAATTATGTTTTATAGAAACCATTCAATACATACAAAATACATTAGTATTCATGATATAATCATGTTCATTTTCCCGTAGAAATGAACAGTACGAAAAAGGTCATGATATAAGTAAAGTACAGAAAATAAGAAAACAATAATATTCAACAATATGATTCCATTTGCTGTGATGGAAGGAAATTGAAGTTGATATTATTCTTTCACAATATATTGTGGGTATTGAAGTAAATAACATACTTTTAAAAGGAGTCGATGATTCGCAGAAGATCTTGAACACAGGAGGGAACACCTCTGTCTCCTTTACCGTGGCTATTATTTTCCTTATTTACTTTATTTTATTTTATGACAAATACCCTGATTAACTTTGTGAAACGCTGTTAACAGTACTAGCCCTTTTCTTGTATAGGATATATCCAATAGAGCTTGCTCCGAAGCCAAATACCAGGAAAGAGAAGATTACAATGAGAGCAATGGCCCATCCCTCAATAGGATCTTGTTCTAGAAGAGAAATGAATAAATAAATAGATAAATAGAAATGGATAGATTTAGCAGTAGATATAAAATGAATAAATAGGTGAATGGATAAACATATAGAAAGATAGAAATGGGTAAATATGATAGGCACATAGATAGATAAATAGATAGATAGATAGATAGATAGATAGATAGATAGATAGACAGATAGATAGATAGATAGATAGATAGATAGATAGATAGAGAGATATATAGATAGATAGACAGATAGATAGACAGATAGATAGACAGATAGATAGATAGACAGATAGATAGACATACATATAGATAGATAGACAGATAGATAGATAGATAGACAGATAGATAGATAAATAGATAGATAGATAGATAGACAGATAGATAGAGAGATAGATAGATAGAGAGAGAGAGAGAGATAGATAGATAGAGAGAGAGATAGACAGATAGATAGAGAGATAGAGAGATAGATAGATAGATAGACAGAAAATAAGCAACGTTTCCACTTTGCCGAGTTGGAGTTGCGAGTCATACGCGAGCTGCGCGAGCTCTAACTCGCCTTAACTCGCACAAGCTCGCGTGACATTTAATTTTTTTTCTGGAATTTGCTTGAGTGACAAAAGACTCAACAACGAGTTCACGACGCTCGCTGTACGAGTGAACCGAGCGCGAAACGAGTCAGATCGAGCTTAGTATGAGTTGCAGTGACCTTTATACGACTTTAAGCGAGCTATGAACGAGTTATCAAGATTTTGTTAAGAGTGATAAGAGTTTCATACGACCAAGGGGGCGGGAAATGCACATTTTTGGCACTCAAAGATGGATGCCGGCGGCGGCGGCGTCAACACCAAATCTTAACCGAAGGTTAAGTTTTTGAAATGACATCATAACTTAGAATGTATATGGACCTAGTTCATGAAACTTGACCATAAGGTTAATCAAGTATTACTAAACATCCTGCCTGAGTTTCAAGTTTCACGACCAAGGTCAAAGGTCATTTAGGATCGATGGACTTTGGCCAATTGGGGGTATTTGTTGAATTACCATTATAACTTTGACTGTTTATAAATCTGATTCAAAAAACTTGGACATAAGAGTAATCAAGTATCACTGAACATCCTGTGCGAGTTTCAGGTCACATGACCAAGGTCAAAGGTCATTTAAGGTCAATGAACTTTGGCAATGTTGGGGGTATTTGTTGAATTATCATCATAACTCTGTAAGTGTATTGGACTCTCGTTCATAAAACGTGGACATAAGAGTAACCAAGTATCACTGAACATCTTGAACGAGTATCAGGTCACATGACCAACGTCAAAGGTCAATGAACTTCGGCCATATGTTGGGGGTATTTGTTGAATAACCATTATAACTCTGAAAGTGTATGGATCTAGTTCATAAAACTTGAACATAATAGTAATCAAGTATCACTGAACATCTCATGTGAGTTTCAGGTCACATGACCAAAGTCAAAGGTCATTTAAGGTCATTGACCTTTGGCCATTTTGGAGATTATTATTAGATTGCTGCATAACTTTCAAAGTTTATATACAGTTTATAAAATGTGGATATAGGGGTAATCAAGTATCACTTACAAGTCTTAGGTCACATGATCAAGGTCAATATCATTTATTGTCAATGAACGTAGTATTGTATCCTTATATGAATGGTGTTTTTTTTTAATAATTATTTTATAGTAGTTTTCAAAGTCAGCACTGCTGCTATATTGAATCGCGTGATGTAAATGAGACTGCCAGAGGCGCTCCATTTGGACCTGGTGTAGTTTGGTATCTTGTTCTTTTACCTGGCTCTGCTCGTCATTGACCTCCTCTTCCGTTTCAATTGTCTCTTCCTGCACTTCTTCTACTTCTACCCTTGTTTGAATGACATCTTCTTTCGCTTTTACTTTGAAATAAACTCCTCAAAATAAGTTTGGAAATCTGAATTTGATCGTTAATCCCTCCTCGGTTTTAGTAAATATCAATGTGTAATTAATATCAATGAATGTATCATTTAATTTTCTTTAATATGATGCCCTAAATGATATGATTATGGATCACATGGAGGTGCAGTGCCTTGAAATGTGGGGCAAGGTCAAAATTTTGCAAAAGTTGCAAAATGACACAATATTGAAAGTCACTGTTCTCTTTTCCGTGGCGATGAGTGAGTTTCTCAGCGGTTTATTTTAATTGTTTTCATGCACCTTAACATCAACATTAACATGGAATGAAACACACCTCTGCACAAGCAAACATATAACAAACAAACAAACCACCACTACATAAACCACAACAAAACATGAATAAAGAAGCAGGGGCTTGATTTGAATGGATTTTCATCTCTATTGAAACAGACAAAAGAATCATGTTCTGTACTGACCCTTCATGACTATTTCTGCTCGTTTTGCAGCTTTTTAATTGAGACCTCATCCAACACTTTTGAATCCTGCTCTTTTCGTAATGGCATGATCATAACAAGCATGGTATCATTGTAGAGAGAATTAAATGATCTTCTAAATGATGTCAAATATGCATTGTGTAAAATTGGGAGTTGGTAGAAATTAATGGTCAAACTCAGATTTCCAAAGGGGTTTATATATAATAGCAAAATATAGATCACTGGATATTTATCATTCAGCTGGCATGTCAATGAGCACTTGCAACGCACTCTGAACAAACTCATACGAAACTCGCTGTAACTCGGGGTGCTCGATCTAAAGTCGCACTAATCTCGTGGGCACCTCCACTTGACTCGTAAAACGATCGCAATACTCGTATCTCGCTCTTGAAAACTCGGAACGCACTCGCGTATACTCAGATGTGGCGAGTTATTACGAGTTTATCTCGAGCTTCTTACGAGTTATTGCGAGTACTGCGATTGTATAACGAGTTTAGGTGAGTTCATCACGAGTAACAGCGAGTTAGCAAAATTTTTTAACATGTTCAAAAATTTTGAAACTGCTCACGACTTCAGGGAGAGTTGTCCCGAGCTTGAACGAGCTCCGCCGAGCCATGTCGAGTTGTCGCGAGTTATCCCGAGTTTCATGGTGATCTTTATGCGAGTTATCGCGAGTGCCTCATTTTGGCAACTCGCTATAACTCGCGATGTTAACTCGCCAAAGTAGAAACGTTGCTTATATAGATAGATAGGTAGATAGATAGATAGACAGATAGATAGATAAATAGGTAAATGGTAAACATATAATAATTCATAACCAAAATCTATGCACTGAGCTTGCAAAGTCCGGTTACTTGCGTCGAATTACCTACTTTTCTCCGAGCCACCGCGCTCAGCGGAACGCAGATTAGTGCCTGCGCCGACGCATCGCGGGACTTGCCCGGGAGAGAGAGCTCGCCGGTGCGCCCGAGAGTTTAGCTAAATATCATTTTTCTGAAATATTGACGTCAGAATATTGGTATAGCGAAAAATATATCGAGGTCTGACGTCACGCAACATCATAGTTGAAATATACTCGGTCACATGATGCTATTTGAACCAATCACTATACAGGATTCAATCTATGTAGGATATAAAGATAGATATAAACAGATCAAGAGAGAGTGGGGGGAAGAGATGAAGAACATGAGAGTGAGTAAGAGAGATAAACAAAAAGTTAAAAATCTTAATAATGGGGTCAACCATGAAATCTGATGATAATATAAAAGCTCTATTTGCGATGGAAATATAAATACTCTTGTTGTTGTTGCTGCTGCTGCTATTTCTTCTTGATTCTTCTTCTTTTTCTTCTTCCTCTTCATCTTCTTCCTCATTACTATACTACATCTACAATTACTACTGTAACTACAACTACAATACTACTACTACTACTACTACTACTACTACTACTACGGCTTCTACTACCACTACTACTCAAATCTAATATTTTAACACCTAAAAAGTGATGTGGCACAGTGGATAAGTCTCCGGACTTTCAACCACAAGGTCCACAAGGTTAGAATCCCACCGCATCACTCACGTCCTTTGACAAGGCGTTTATCTACATTTGCCACTCTTCATCCGGGTGTAGCATATGGATTTCCGGTATGAAGGAATACCTTGAAAAGTTTGAGCGACCGAACAGGGTAGCCTTGCTAAAGCCGGGGTAATATTATGTAACGCTAGTAGCATTTATCAAGCGCTATATCAATGTTGCATAATACTATTATTATTATTACTATTAGTAGTAGTAGTAGTAGAAGCTACAACCGTCAGTTCATGAACGTACCCTTAACCCTAACTGACCGAAAGCCCCCCCCCCCCTCCCGCCTCGCGTTTTTTTTTTGACCGCGCCGCTCGCTGAACGTTTCTTTCAAGTCTTGCGCAACTTTTAAAACCAAATTTGTGACGTCCGGGTAAAATACATTAGCAGTCGATGTTGGTACCAAAATTTATTATTTTTCTTTTAATTTATAGCGGTACAATTGTTAGGAATGCTCTAAAGAATATTTTCGTCCCAAAATATGCTTTTTAGGAGCTTTAATTAGTAAAATAGAGCAAAAAGTATGATTTCCTGCATAAATTGACATAATCAATTCCCATAAAATAAAAAAATATATATATGGATCTAGTGCAATTTTCTATGCAACTGCACACTGTAGATTGTGTCATCCTCTATCGTCGTGCATTTGTTTTTTCGTGATCGCGCCATCCACGGCCGAAACCTTGAGGGGGCATCCCCCCTTCCCGGCAAAATAGCCCAGTGGCCTTGAAGAAAGAGTTGCGTTTAAATGCGATTCAACATATCAAGCGCAAGTCCCAAATACGGGTGCTTCATTGGCTGAAAATCAAGTGACGCAAGATTTTTACTTGCGTTTGATCGCAACTAGCTCTTTCTGCAACAGGCCCCAGGTAAGTAAGGGATAATCATTAAGACATTACCGACCCGATGGCGTTTAATAAAGCTGATCCTAAGTTAAGAGCGACTTTCAGAACGACTGGTGAACTTTTCTTACGCACTAATAAGCCATCGCCAAAGAACATTTTGGTGTATACCATTTACCACAAAAAAAAGGATCACCAGTCGTTCTTAATTAACTTACGAACAACTTATGAAACACCCACCAGATGTCAACACAATTATACTTAGATACGAATGACAAAACTCTTGTTTGTGAAATAAGAAATAAACTGAAACTGATTCTATAACTGAAAAAAAAAAACCGACCTACCTGGATCTTCTGAGCAGGCAATTCCAACTCCATACGACGGAGAACAGCTGACATCTCCCCAAGGTCTATAGTAACAATCAGTCAACCTTTCCTCGTCACCGACACATTGGACATGATCCAGATGAACAGGCCTAGAAATATAGTTCGTATATATGTTGACTTTACTGACATGATCATAGCCCAGTTGTCGGCATGCAACTTTAGCTTCACTTTTTTTCCAGTTGGTCCTGCAGATGTACCCCCACACGCCATTGTGGTATATCTCAAGTCTACCCTCATCGAAGGTTTCTCCATCTCGTAGTCGTACATCCCCTTCCGATGGAGGAACTGAAATTAAAAGAGAATCTCATGACTTTGAACGATCGGAACGTTAACCATGGGAGCTAGCTTTGAGGTTCCATCATTAGAGATAAAATAACAGGTTTTACCTTCACCGAAACCAGTAGATGCGCCAGCTAGGATATTGTTATAGGTGGCGGGCAAGCTAGACGACTTGATGGTTACGCCATATTTTTTCTCATATTAAAATATAGATGTATTATAAAGTCACACTTCCCAGACTTTTTATACCGTTCTCTTTCCTCTCTTGTCTCCCCCTTCTTCTCTTTTCACCCTCTGTTTCACTTTACTTAACCCCCCCCTCCATCAAAACGCATACGTGCGTGGCCACCCCCAGTGGCTGTAGGTCTTGATCGAATTTCGTTGGCATCTTTTGCATGATAAAGTTACTTGATTGAGAGAAAAATAAGTTGATAGGCCTAGTATAAACAATTGTTATAGGATTCTACTAAGCAAGGGGATAAAAAGATACAAGTATAATAATATTTTCATTTTTTAATGAAAGAATTTGTCACTTTGCGCATTTCTTGTTAAAAAGGAATGAAGTATATAATGATATCTTTCCCTTTTGCTTTCGCCGAGCCTTTTCCTTCTTACTTTCTTTTTTTTTTCTTGCCAAGCGACTAAAATTGAGTACCTGGTACATCTTTGCACACGATTCCAACCGTATTTTCTGCTCCACAATCATTATTCTCGATGTAATAATAGCAGAAATCAAAATCACTCTCTGTTCCTATACAGTCAACGTTGCTTATCATTCCCGGATAGAGGGCGGGTCCGAAATCCACGTCTCCGGATTCGACTTCGAGTTCAAGTACATTACAGACCACCTGCGCCTCGGCTTGACCCCAGGACTCGTCTTTGCAGACGCTGTACCAAGTATCTTCACGACTGTAAAACTCTAATCTCCCCTCTTTGAAACTCGAACCACCCGTTAGGCGAACTTCAGCAGTTTCTGGCTCTGAAAAAGAAAAGTGACCGAATCTTAAATATAAAGAATATTTGTTTGCTTAAACACGCTGAAAACTAACCGCTTTAATATACCCATTTAAGAACAACCATTTTTGTAATGTACAGAGTCAGGATGGGCCTTTTAAATTTAATGAGATGTCGCCTTACATGAATATTATGAATTTAAAAGATATTCGCGTTCATCCTGCGAATTCATACCCCCTAATCAAATCAAATAAAGCGTGACAAATCAAAGCAAACGTTAACTTTCCATTAAAACTAACGCGAAGTAGGCCTACATGACAAAGAGATTTCACAATCATGCCAAGACGTGAAAATATCGCATGCAGAAGACACTAAGAATGTCCTGGAGAGCATTACATCCATATTTCTCGTCTGGCAATTTGTCAGATCTTGATATCCATCCTTGATTTTGATCGGATTGAAAGCACAAGCGCCTTAAAAAAAAATCAGACAAAAACATACTTTGTGGTTTAACATTCGATATGCCTTTCGTGCTATTAAGGTTTTACCTTTAAAAAGAAAACAAGATAGACCGACATCATGGTCGTGTCCACATTCGCTCACTCCCCAATCGCTCTTCTGGCAGTTCGTTAGGTTTACTTCGGTACCCCGGCATCCTACGTCATCTAGATGTACCGGTCCATTGCCTGGTCCATAATTCTCATAAGCATACTTGACATTTCCCAATCCCAATTCCCTGCAAGCAACCGAAGCATCGTCCCCAGTCCAGCTAGAGTTGCAGATTGTACCCCATCGATCGCCGTGGTAGATCTCAAGTCGACCCTTGGTGTAGTCTGACCCATCCACTAGACGGACGATCCCTTCGTAAACTGCAGTAAAATTATCATTGATCATCATGGTTGTAGTATGTAGTATTTGTATTTTTAAGGAACAATAAGTAATGGATTACATCTGAAATAGTGAATTAGATTAGATTACATAATTAGGTACCGAGTACTTTGTAGTTAGAAAACTTATATTCATAATTGACTAACTTTTAACCGTATTTCCCGGAATCGTCATCACGTAACAAGTCGTTGTTCAACCCAGATATTCAAAAGTAAATCATATATATTAATGTAGTCATTCCCTCAATGAGAGAGAGAGAAAAAACAATATATATGACGTATATAATATTGGGCCTTTATGGTATAGGGTGGGAAATGTTTTTTGAAGCTGTCTAGGGGTCCGTTTGATGGAGAATTATTAAGGTAACTTTTCCATTATTGTAACTGCCATGGAACCTTGATTGTGATTGGCTACTGATCCTTGTTACCATAGTATTTGCCATAATGGCAAAGTTACCAATGCTGTAACCTAGGAACTGCAATCATCTTTTAGTCCTACAAGTCCCATCTTCAAACTTGCTGACATGTCTTTCAAGAATCTTTCTTAATTAATGAATGCTACTCTATATTAGTTGACATCTTCTGAGACAGAATTTTCCAAATATGGGTTGGCGATCGGGAAGGAGGGGAACAAGTCGCACTCGAATTTCGGAGTTTTACAGCAATCGTCTCGTTCCCCTAAAGGGTCAAACAATTCAAGAAATTACCTGATATGTCATACATACCTTGATCAGTGCAGACAATACCAATATCATTTCCATGCTCTTCACAGTCTCCGCTGTAGAGGTCATGTTCACAATCTTCAAAAGCCGCCTCGAAACCATTACAACGTACAATGTCAATAGACTGATCAGTTGAACCAGGGCCAAAGTATGATCGTCCGAACGAGTCGCTGGCGGCCAGGTAGCCGAGTTGCCGACACACGACGTTCGCGATCTCCATATCGCTCTTCATGCTCGTTGAGCTGCAGATGGTCGACCAATGTTCTTCATATTCGTCGTAGTATTCAACACGTCCGTGCGAGAAAGTAAACCCATTAACAAGGCGAACTTCACCATGTGTGGCTAGTTTGAAAGAAAACATCACATTCGTTAAAACTATCAAAGCTGTATTCATTTTCACGGGCATTTTTCTAGTTAGCATGTCATTTCCTGATAATCATTCCAAAACATGACCTTAGTTAAATCAGAGTTCATGTACCTGACAGCGCCGCCGCCTGCGGTCAGAAAAGCGGCGCCTATAGTCTTACTGTGCTATACATGCGAGTATGGAATCTCTTACTGCCAACTAGATAAGGGGATGAGAAGACGGGTTAAATTACTAGAAGACAAGATGTTGGAACTCGGCAAGTCAATTTGTTTGGGAATGGAAGACAAGATGATGAGTTGTTGGAACTATGCAAGTTGACTTGTTGGGACAAGAAGATAAGGTGACGAATTGTCGAAACTTGGCAAGTCTACTTGTTGGGACAAGAAGACAAAAGGACGAGTTGTTGGAACTGGGCAAGCGTACTTGTTGGGACAAGAAGATAAGGTGACGATTTTTTTTGACTGGGCAAGTCTACTTTTTGGGACAAGAAGATCGATAAGGTGACGAACTGTTGGCGCTGGGCAAGTCTACTTGTTGGGACAAGAAGAAAAGCCTAAAGTGACGAATTGTTGGAGCTGGGTTGCTCTACTTGTTGGGATAAGAAGACAAAATGACGAGTTGTTGGAACTGGGCAAGCGTACTTGTTGGGACAAGAAGATAAGGTGACAATTTTTTTGAACTGGGCAAGTCTACTTCTTGGGACAAGAAGATAAGGTGACGAACTGTTGGCGCTGGGCAAGTCTACTTGTTGGGACAAGAAGACAAAATGACGAGTTGTTGGAACTGGGCAAGTCTACTTTTTTGGGACAAGAAGATAAGGTGACGAACTGTTGGCGCTGGGAAAGTCTACTTGTTGGGACAAGAAGATAAGGTGTCGAGTTTATGGAACTTGGCAAGTCTAATTGTTTGAGACAAGAAGATAAGGTGACGAATTGTTGGAACTTGGCAAGTCTACTTGTTTGAGACAAGAAGACAAGGTGACGAATTGATGCAACTCGGTAACGCGATTATCAAGTTAACTATTAGACTGTGAGTGATACATAAGAAAAAGTGAGGGGTGACGTAATCCCCTCTCTCATTCCGACCATATGCATATCACTGATTCATATATATAAATATAGATATATAAATACCAATGCGTGTTTAGTAGTTATTAACAGGATGTGATGTGAATTCCTAACTACAATGTTTTTATGTTCTCTACTTATTATTCTACTCACCAACTGTCTGACTTCTGATCCAAAATGGCACACTTGAGTTGATTCACAGAGTCCATGAATTGAGCTTCAAAGATAATATGGGAGCTAGCGATTTCGATGGTTCGAGCGATTTAGTCCGTTGATGGCGTGCAACGAATCGCGACTAGAGCTCTAGTTGATGACCGAACCGCGAAGATATTAATCACTGCGAAAGTGAACTCCAAAGTTATTGCACAATCCCAACACAATTAATAGAAAACTTGTCGCGTTATCTTGTCCACGAAAAAGAAGAAAATGAATTTGAAGCTCCTCTATGGCACACGAAAAACGCGAATAAAATAATCCGCAGGTATGTCCATAGATGAAAAGTTGAACTCGGAAATGCAATGCAGAACTATATAACTCCACTATTTAAAAATCCAAGTGTATAAATCCAAGTATGGGTATATATAAAATCCAAGAATGGTTTAATTGTAAAACCATGAGGTTTAGCGACTTTCTTCGGTAAACGCGTGACTACGAAGTTGACTCCTCGAGATCACAAGAAGAAGTGAGTTAAAAAAGTTTCCACAGAAATAGGCTCCGAGATAAGCCACGCCTTGAACTGAAATGATTGGTTGAATAAAAGTTTGTTGACCATAAACAAAAGCTGCCATTCGTTGATGGATTGTAAACAAAACTTGATTGGCTGTTCAGAAGTCTATAAGGCATGGAGCTTTGGAATGCGCGTACATGTCAAAAAGTATTACAAAACAGGAAATGTTCGTACGCTTAGAAATATGTGAAAACATGTGATTTACAAAGGTGAATGGACTTTATAGAAAATGAAGTTCTGTATAATTTGAAGTAAATGTGAAGTTGCTACACGTGGTTACAATAGTGATATAGTTTAGATTATCCAACTAATTGAAATCTTGTCCTCTCATCCCGAACTAGCCTACGTGCCTGGTTTCAATAAGTCGCCATCTTTTGTTCTTGTCCCAAACAAGTCGACTTCCCAAATGTCAACGTCTTCTGTCCCTCAAAAGTCGACTTTTCGAGTTTCAACTCGCCATGCTCTCTTCTTGTCCCGAGCGAGCTGACTTTCCAAGTTTCAACAACTTGTCATATTTTATTTACCTCCCAAGCAAGTGGACTTTTCGAGTTTCAATAAGTCACCATCATGTCTTTTTGTCCCAATCAAGTCTACTGCCAAGTTTCAACAAGTCCTCATCATGTCTTCTTGTCCCAATCAAGTCTACTGCCAAGTTTCAACAAGTCCTGATTTGTCTTCTCTCCCGAACAGGTCGATTTTCCGAGCTTCAATAACCCTTCAACTTATCTTCTAGTTAGCACTTAAAATAATAATGATAACAATACTAGTAGCTGGATTTCTAAATCGCTTTAGGATGCAAAGCACTGTATAACACGCGCTCTGGCATTCGAAGAATTTCTTCCTACCGGGTACCCATTCACCTCACCTAGGTTGAGTGCAGCACAATGTGGGTAAGTTTCTTGCGAAAGGAAAACACGCCATGGCTGGAAATCGAGCCCACATCCCTCAGATTGAAAGACGAGAGTCATAACCACTAGATCACGACGCCCTCATAAGCTTCCAAAGGCTATTCATGCGATACTTAAAGTATATCGCAAATCTGAAAATATATTAATATATAACAAATATAAAGTAGTAGAATGTGAGTGAAATGATGGGTTGTCGCAAAGGATATTGTATTGAAGAACACATATTTTAAAAAAATCTCACCTGGCTCATTAAAACAAGTCAATCGTACATTTGTCGGGACATTTGTATCATAGGTACACGATGGTGAGGGGTTACCCCAGACACCATGGCGGCAGTTACCAAGTGTCAGCTCGTATCCATAACAGCTTACTTGATCCAATTTAATGACGCCCGATCCAGGGGTGGAGGTGGTCCCGAATCGTGCCACCCTATTGAAACCAAGATGGCGGCAAGCGACCACGGCTTCGGTGTTCAAAAAGGACTCGTCCATGCAGACGGTGCCCCAGCTGCCTCCGTCGTAAATCTCGAGTAAACCTTCGTGATACCCTTCCTGGGTGATAATTTCCCCGGTAAGTCGCATTGTGCCTTCAAAAACTACAAATAAAGGAAGATTTAATAAAATATGTAACAAAAAGTGTTGAGTGCGACCGGCGCCACAATGCGTGCAAGTGTATGATTGCATAACTGACCAATTTGTCATGATGACGTTGGGCCGTTGGGCTACGACGTACTGCGTCCTACCCTCCCCCCGTAGATCCTTCGTCAGAAGGGACTCTGATTGATTTTGATCACCCCTTTTTTGGTTAATGTAAGGGAGCTCGGGGGGGGGGGGGGGGGTTAACCCCTCACCCTCTCTTCTTGATTCGCTACCAGTCATCAGTAAACGCATAACACCAATAGGTCTATATACACGAGGAATAATGGAAACATGGTAAAAATCAATGACTGAAAATGAATATTAAGTATAGATTTAAAGCATAGAATTTGAAATGTAGTTTTAGATAATTAAGCATCCGAAAAAAAAAACATTATATCTAATGTATCCAACACTTCCAAAATATCCAATGTAGCCATACTTACCATCATTTTCACAGACGATGCCTGAGTCTTCCTGATGAAGTTCACAGTCTTCGACACCCCATCCATCATTCTCACAATCAAGAAGATGTTCTTCTGTTCCATTACATCTTACATTACTCAACATCACCGTCTGTCCAAGGTTTCCACCTCCATACAGAGAGTTCCTGGTCGCTAGGATGGCCATCTCGAAGCCCAACTGGCGACAAGCAACATCGGCATCTATATGAATCAGCAAAAAGATGCGATTAATTACCATAAATTGACTGAAGACAGATTTGAAAAAGATAAAGAGACTTGTATTTATTGTCTCCATTTGACAAATGAGAGTTGTTTTGACAAGATTGTTTGCGTGAGCGACTGGATCATTCTGGTTCTATGAATTAAAGTTTGCATGAAACCAATGTGAATTTATGTTCAAAATGATCAGTATCCATGACGCATTTACAAACTATTATCAACAAAATATCCGTGCATGACGAAGGAATAAAAAATAAGATCAAAGAGAGAAGTGGAGAATCATCACAAAAGGCTCATTTTTTTTTACCAGTTTAAAATATTATTTCATCCTGTCAATTGAAATAATGTTATCATCCAGGAATAGATACACATCAGAGAAGGAATAAGCAAGAACTACACCAATGAGGGGCATTTAAACAGTATTAACGCCCGAGGTATATAGCTGAGGGCTTTAAGACAGTTTCAGCTTAAGTGATTAATATGTGGAACTAAGTATGACGCCCGAGCAAAATGATGTGATTTATTAATAAGAAAGTGATGCAGATCATTTCTGACTTATCCTGATCGCAAACTCCCTTACTGGTCATATACTGTAAATACAACGGAAAAATCTAAGTAGGCGTTCTTCATAAAAGTGCTGTGGACAGGGGACAGTCTAGTCTAACTAATAATGTTATGCACTACTATGTCATCTTTTATTATGCATACTTATTTACGTGTGTGTGGGTGAGAGGGTGTGTGTGTGTGTGTGAGGGTGCGCGCGCGCATATTTGTGTTGTAATGTAACATGTACAACCATGAGATTTTTGACATGTTCATTTCTATTTTAGAGGACTATGCTTAATTTCATAGGTTATTTAACTTTTATTTTTGTCTCCAATTTCATCATCAGATTACATCTTCATTTTTTCGTGTTACTTTACACACACCCATATTTGCATATATATATATATATATATATATATATTTGTATATATATAATGACTTTATGATTGCAATGAACTGAAATTGCTTGTGACCACTAATCATTAGTCACTAACACTGTAGTCGAAATAAATGCCTGGATACGTGCAACAAAATCATTATCATAATTATTGAGGATACACTTCATATTACATACCTTTCAGATCCCATGAATAATGACAGATAGTACCCCACTCATTGTGACGTAATATTTGAACTCGACCTTCTGATTCGATACCAACACCAGCTCCGACTAATCGGATATCTCCTTCCGTTTCTAAAGGGTCATCAAACAAAACGATAATAAAGATGGTAGTAAAACCTAATGGAAAACGCGTTTTTACGATAGAGATTATGTTATTGGTCAGTCTTATTAGCTTATCACAATATTTGGAAGTATGACGAAGAAAACCAAAGCAATTCGAACGATCTTAGACGCTACCAATATGAAAGATTTAGTTGATCTCTCACTCTCAATTAAATTATTATTGCAAGTTAAAATAAAATGTAGAATATACTAGAACATTAGAGAGGGGAGTTGAGAAGGGAAAGAAAGGAGGGGGATATCGATTTGCCCCCCAATAATTTGGACAACCTGAAAAATTCATAATAGGCAATTAAAATATTGTTAATCACTTATCATTTGTTGATATGCGGTACTTTTTCTAATGTAATCTAATAATGTGTATGCTGCTTTTTTTTCTGATATATTTTTTAATTACTTGTATTTTTATATGTGATTTGTCACACAAAATCATTAAAACCCAATAAAAACTTTTTTTTTAGTTTTAAAAAGCATTGGAAACCACTATAAAACCACTTAACCACATAATAATAATATCAAACATACAAAGTTGTCGATTTTTTTTCACTTTGCGCCCAAAATTCAGTATCATTATTAGGACAATTTTTTTTTCAATTTCCCCCCTACCAGGCAGTGCATCACACTGGTCGTCTCAGAATTAAATCCGGCGGGACAACTCCCTTATAGCGGGCCAAGTGTCCGCCAGTATATTCCGTCGAATTCACGCCATTCCGTACACAAAATGTGTTTTTATTCAGACGAAAATCATTTTGTCATGACGAAGTTTTATTTCGTACACGAAAGTTATTTTTGTCACACGAAATGAATTTCGTCGAGACGAAATGTAATTGCGTCTACAAAATTAATTTCATACCATACGTAATGAATTTCGTTGAGACGAAATGTAATTGCGTCCACAAAATTAATTTCGTACCATATAAAATGAATTTTGCTATAACGAAATGTAATTCCGTACACAAAATTTGTTTTTCTCATACGAAAAACGTTTCGTCAATACGCAGTGTAATAACGTTTAACAATTTTTATTTTGTACCACACGAAATGAATTTCGTCTCGACGAAATTAATTTCATATGGTACGAAATAAATTTTGTGGACGCAATTACATTTCGTCTCGACGAAATTGATTTCGTGTGACAAAAATAAATTTCGAATACGAAATAGAACAGCGTCATGTCGAAATGATTTTCGTCTGTATAAAAACATATTTTGTGTACGGAATGGCGTGGTTTTGGACGGAAAATACTGGCGGACACTTGGCGCCCCATACTCCCTTGATCAGTAATACTCCCCTGCTTAGCATAGCACATCCAACTCCTGTTTAAAAGAAAAGAAGATATCTTACCATTTCCATACGAGCATATGATCCCGACATCCTGCGAATGATCGCATTCTACTACATCGTCTCCCCAGGTACCATCGCAAACCGTCAGACGATCCTCTACACCGACACATCTCGCATCCTCAAGATTTATAGGTAGATTAGCATTCCCGCCAAAATACGCATCGTACATGACAGAAACAGGTTTCCAACTCAACGCAACACTCCCGAGGCCGAGTTGGTGACACACGACCCGTCCCTCGGCTTCATCGAACAGACGACCACAGACAGTACCCCATCGTCCTCCAGAGAAGACCTCGACTCGTCCTTCGTACGCGTTCGAACCGTCAACGAGTCGGACGTCGCCCTCTGAAATGTTCCAATAATAATAATGGAATGCTAAATGATAATATATTTTCTCTTTCATAATGTGCCTATTCAACATACACCCTTTAACATTTAGAAATCGGACTCATTAGGAAACAAGGATTGATTGACTGATTGTGATTGATTGTGATTGATTCATTCATTCATTCATCCATAGATCGATTGGTTCATTGAGTGATTTTTGTATTGATTGATTCATTCATTCATTCAGGGCCGTCGCTAAGGGGGGGGGGGTGTGGGGGTGCGACACCCCCCCCCCCCACTAATTTGGATATCGTCGGTATATTTGCGCTGCCGTCGGGAAAAATGGAAAAAAAACAAGGAGCGAGAAGGAAAAAAGAAGGGAGAAAGAGGAAAAAAGGGAAAGAAGAGAAAGGGAAAAAAAGAAAGAAGGAAAGAAAGAAAGAAAGAAAGAAAGAAAGAAAGAAAGGAAAAAAAAAAGAAGGAAAGAAAGAAAGAAAGAAAGAAAGGAAAGAAAGAAAAAAGAAAGGAAGAAAGAAAGAAAGAAAAACAATCAAAGAGAGAAGGAATGGGGTAGTAGACGAGGTTTTGATTTTAAAAAAAAAATTGTCGGTGTACAATTATAAATTGTCTGTTACGCAAGCGCAAGTCTGTTGGACTGACGCTTGTCGGGAAAATGACAAACTGTCGGGTTACGAATGGATGTTCCAACTGCTCCATGTACCTTGTTCTTACTTGGTTTTATTGAGTTCCGTTATCTTTGTCGGTAAAATAATGTCAAATTGCCTACTAATATCGTTAAATTACGATTATTTTTACAATGGGATCGTGAGGAGCTCTCTTAAGGCTACCGACAATAATTAGGAATTCCTGGTTTAAGGTCTAAATTAAAAAAAAATCAGCTCGCGCTTGGCGCTCGCATCATAATTTAGTAAAAAATTTGTTGAAAATGATGCTTAAATTTCCCTCAGAATATCAAAAATTTCTGCTCACGCTTCGCGCTCGCATTAATGTTTATTGAGATAATGCAAAAACATAAAAAAATAAATAAACTATCTAAGATTATCAGCTCACGCTTCGCGCTCGCATTTTGCTTAGCGAGGTACAGCTTGTTAAATTACAGATGCAGAAAATGAGTTTGTTTTAATGTAAAAACATTTTTTTAATGTTTAGTTTTCAAGTCAAACTATCTAAAATTTCAGCTCGCGCTTCGCGCTCGCATTATGCATATTGAGACACACAGCTTGTTCAATTACAGATGCAGTAAATGAGCTTGATTTAATGTAAAAATATTTAAAAAAGTTTAGTATTCAAGTCAAAATATCCACACAAAAAAATCAATTCGTGCTTCGCGCTCGCATTAATGTTTATTGAGATACACAGCTTGTTCAATTATAGATGCAGAAAGTAAGTTTGTTTGAATGTTAAAACATGTAAAATGTTTAGTTTTCAAGTCAAAATATCTGAAATTTTTCATCTCGGTCTGTTCGATTAGTGAGAAATGTATTATATTTTGATTTATATATTTGATTTGATTTATTTATTTTCACATTCCAATAACAAAAGTATATACAAGTGTTATCATTTTTTTTCTTAGCATAACATAATAAGCAAATGACATAATTAATAACATATGCATATATACAATCTAATATATTTATACTTGATAAATTTATTTTTTTCAATTATAAAAAAAAATAACAGAAAAAAATTATATATATACATATATCGACATAATACATTTTGAAATGTGGAGACCTTCATCTTAAGCTTAGAGCTTGAAATTGATAAAGGCCTCAAAGGAAAGGGAAAGGAAAATCAGACAAACAGTGCAATAAAAGAGACTTATCTTTTATTGCACAAAATAGAAATATTACCAAAAAAGTAGATAGGGAAAGAAAAATGAAAATGAGGAAGTTATAATCATGTTGATAAAAGTGAAAGTACAAGTGAAAGTGTGCGAGAGTGCAAGTGCGGGGGGTTGTAATATCGGTTGGTACGAAACACACACAGATATTAGGTATTATATTTTAACAGTGTATTTCTCTTAAAAACAGCCTTGAATGAATAAAGTGTAGAGCATATTAAAATCGTTAAACGTTATTACACTGCGTATTGACAAAACGTTTTTCGTATGAGAAAAACATATTTTGTGTACGGAATGGCGTAAATTCGACGGAATTTTCCACTGACTTAATGTCAGGTGATAAATTATTCCATAAATCTGCACCGTAATGTCTAATTGATTTGTGTGCTATTATTAGTTTTGGATTTGTCAGATGAAATTTGTCAGAGTTTCGTGTTGGATAATATTCATGAGTCACTGCAAATAGTTGATAAACATGTCCTTTTTCAGAAAGGTTATTAAAAGTATCAGCTCGCGCTCACATGAATTGCTATACAGTGTGTATAAAAAAAACCGGGACAGTTTTGAAAAGTCTATAAAAAAATTTGTTTCAAATTATGATTTCTATATTTTGATGTTAACAGATGCTCTGAAATCTTATCTTCGAAATGCAATTAAAAATAATTTTTTGTTCATGCTTGAGCGAACACGGGACGTTTTTGTCGGGGGTTCAAAAAGAGGCTTGCGCCAGAATGGCAGAATATGAGCAATATGATGATCAGACTTCTTGCTAATCAGCAGACTTCCTCTTAACCTTTTCATTATCTGTGCCAAAATTTTCGAATGAGGCTGTCAAATTTTATTTACAAATTTTGGGATTGGAGAGAAATGCATTATTTCATGGATCACTGCTGCGAACAGTCTGAAACAGGTCTTTTTGCTGGCCAGTAGACTCAGCTCGAGTAAGAAAATGTGACTAAGGAGAATGTAGAACACCTCCAAGATTCATTGTTGCCGGACGTCGGTAATCGCTACCGATATTTGGCCTCCACACCCCCCTACTGGAAAAGGCCTAGCGACGCCCCTGCATTCATTCATTCATTGATGGATTGATTTATAAATAAAAATTGATTATTTGATGGACTTTATTCGCCAGGCATGATCCACCAAGTCCAAGATGAAAATTTGTATCCAAAAAACCTTGATAGAATAGCCCGTGTAAGCTGACATGACTCATTTCCAATGGGGTCGATGCTTTTATTCAAAATGGAGAGTCTCTTTTCATAGCAATATAATCAGAAGCGTATTGAGCCCAAATTTTTGAGAAGGTCAGACATGGCGTAGATAATCTAAAGTCTCGGAACAAGCAAACCTTTTAACATAAAAAAAAAATCAAATTTTGTCAATGTGATATTATTTTATCACATCATTCAGATAACAATATACATTTTCTTTCCTTTCCCCAATGTTTACTTGGTCATAAAAGTTATGGGACCACGGCCCACATGCCCCCCCCCCCCCCATTCTGTACGACAATGGATGAAATCAAGGAGTACTCCGTGGTGAAATGAAGAACTGCTTTGAAAATGAGACGAAATGTGTCTACTCACCAGTCTCTGCTTCAGCCATGTGTGCCTGGAAGATATTAAGCATCATCATCACTATGAGCATGCAAAGGATATTCATATTTATTGATAATGAAGTATACGTTATTATGAAAAAATAAACGTGGCTCATGAAACCATTTTCGTCTTATATACGCTCATGCATGTTTGATGAATAATTTTTATCTATGATAAATTGTTTATCATTACGTTAATAATTGATATATTTCGTACTTTGATCATGACGAATTAATAACAGGATCAGTCTATAAAGTTTAGCTTCTTTGTCATGATGACTAAAATGAGGGTTCTCCCCCCCTATCTCTCTCTCTCTCCCTGGCAGGAGCGTAACAGGGATCGGTGGCCGGGGGGGGGGGGGCAAGAGCCAAAAATTTCCCGGTCATATGGAATGAAAATAATTTTTTTAATGATTGTGCGCAAGCGTTTTAGGGCAAAGCTCTCTTTGCGGGAGTAGCATGAAGAGTTTAAAAAATAGAGGGAGCACAGCATGGAACGAAAGGTAAAAGCTTTTAATAAAAGTCCCAAGCGAGCGAGAAGAGAAACTGATCTTTTCATTAAATCTTACTTAGTAATATATTTTGACATGTGGCGTAATAAGCCAAAAATGTTGAGGGGGCAAAATATGGTGAATCAGGCAAAATTTGTGAAACGTTGCCAACGAGCAAAAATTTCGACAATTTTTATTACAAAAAACAAATTTTGTGATAGATTTTGAAATAATATTCAGAAAATAATATCATATTTCTCTCTTTCCTTTAATTTCCTTCTATTGGGGGTCGAGGATTTTTTTGGGGGGAAGCAAGAACACCAAGTCCCCCCCCCCCCCTTTGGTACACCACTGATTTTGACATGATATTCACAAAATAATCTTACACTTTTTCTCTCCTTTTCTTTCTTCCCTCCTTTTCTTTTTAGTGTTCTTGGTCTTAGAGAAATTTTGGGGCCCATGCCCCCAAACCCTTCAAATTGAACGCCAATTCTATGTGGATGGGGACTGGGGTGGAGCTCCCGGAAACTCTCGAGATTCAGCCATTTTAAACCTTAAAGATGGCCGCTATGTTAATCACGGGTATATGCATTGGTGTAACAAAACATAACTTTAACGCAGCTACGCAGTGGCTTAGTAAACCAAACATTTTGAGGGGGCACAACATGGGAAATGTGGGAAAATATATAAAAAGTCGGGAGCGAGCACGAAAATGTTTGGCTCTTTGAATATTGCATTTTAATTACGTATTTAAAGGGGTATGTCTATATAGTCCTTGAGTAGGAATATAGGCGATGCTAGGGTGGTACCTCCGGAAAGAAATTCAGTAATTTGAAAAATGAACAAATGGAAAAAAATCCATAGGATTAAAAATCCTATTGCAAATTTGAACAAATGGAGAAAAAAATCCATAGGATTAAAAATCCTATTGCAAATTTCTAAATTTTAGCAAGCCTATATAGACTTCATCAAAAAAAATTTCTTCCCGTTCATTATTTTTAATCCTATGGATTTTTTTCTCCATTTGTTCATTTTTCAAATTAGCTTTTCCCCAAATTATTGAATTATTGCATGAATTCTAGCAAGCCTATATAGACTTCATCAAATTTTTTTCTTCCCGTTCATTATTTTTAATCTTATGGATTTTTTTCCATTTGTTCATTTTTCAAATTAGCTTTTCCCCTAGCATTTTAGATCATTCCATTCTACCTTCATTTTCCGTTTCTTTTTGTCTCTTTTCTCGTTCCCGCCATGAATTCCCGTTTCATTTTGTCATCTCATAAATTATTTCCCCTTTCTCACTCATTCATCAGTATTTCGGGATGATTTGTTCTTTCTCACATTTCCTCTTCCTTCCTTTCCCTCTCTTTTTCCTTACCTTACCAGCTTATCTCTATCTACCCATTCATTTACTTCATGCATTACATTATTGAGTTGGATCTCTACTTCTGATGGAGATCACGGTGTCATCTGAATACAGATAAACATTTCCTTTACTTATACATAATTGGGAAGACTATTCATCATAATGACAAAGAGGAGGGGCCCAAGAATTGAACTTTGAGCCACATTTTGAATGAGTATTTTGGATTTTAACATTATTGTTTTCTTTCATTAAGATATGATCTAAACCATGTAATCACAAAAGTTTATTTTGATATACAATTTTAAGAAATCATGCTCTTCAGTTATTTCTACATTTCCTTTAAATACTTTACAACGAGACCTAAGCAATACACAATGAAGTAAAATGGAATATTTAAAGGATATTAAAATATTGCAATCAGTTTTCTCTTTAAATGTTGATAAACATTTGTGATGACTGGCAATAGTAGTGAGGATTTTGGTCGATGTAATTAAATTGTTAAAAATAAGCATACTGTGCACAAACAAAATTGATAAATGACCCGCGAAATAAGGTTCTATGGTTGATAACAAAAAGAAGGAATATTATGTTAAGCAATTAGAATTCATTACAGCCCGATAAGATTAAGGCACACCTATATTGTCATCAGAAAACAAATCACAATCGTGACCAAATGGCTGAAATTACATCTCTAAAATATCACATTAGCAATAAGTGTGTGTAAGTCTCCTGATAGTTTTAACTTTAGATATATTGTAAAGGATGACCCCAATCTTTAACTCATTTTGAAGTATTATGCTACATATTTCGAGGTTACATTCATAATAAGCACAATATGATTAAAGTCAAGATACGTAGATTTTGTTGAATAAAAGAAAATGGATATGAACGTAATAGATACCAGTTTGATTGGGGCGTATTTAGAATGCAATATCTTTTTTTTTTTTTCAATATTCAAGACTACTATTTTATTTCCAAATAAAAAGCAAATGCAAAATAATTTCAAATGTAATGTTGTACATAAAATACAATAACATGATGTTATATTAAATCATACCCCCCAAAAAAAATAAATAATAATAATAATGTATAAAGTAGAGAGTCTATATGGAAATAATAATAATGATAGTGATGATAATAATAGCTGAATTTATATAGCGCTTGCTATTATTACCCCGGCTATTGATAGCTCGAGCTATCATCACCGGCGCTCAGTGCATTCAAGAAATTAATCCTGTCGGGTACACATTCACATCACCTGGGTCGAGTGCAGCACAGTGTGGATAAATATCTTGCTGAAGGAAAAAACGCCATGGCGAGGATTTGAATCCACGACCCTCTGTTTGAAAGGCGAGAGTCAGAACCACTAGACCACGACGCGCCCATAAATGAAGTATAGTCCAATAAAAAAAAATCAAGTTCCCATTAATCTTATATTCCTCCAGATAATTTTTGTCATACCACAGAGACATCGTTTGGAACGATTAACGACCGAATTACTCGTCCAAAATTGAAACTATAAAGAAAGAAAAGGACTTCTGAAGGAGAATTATAGCTCATTTATCTCTCGATCTTAACCCACCCTATATTAATGCTTTGACAGATTGCTTAAAAATGTGAAGGAGAATGTCAACCTGTACATAACTATGCTGGTAAAACGAAACGACCCAATCTCCCCCCTCCTTATTCAGGGGAGGAGCCAATATATAGGGAGGGGGAAACAACTTAAATGGACGTCATGTAATATTATATTCATTTCCATTCCTATTTCACATTTCCTTCTTTTTTTCACTACTTAAAAATCCCCATTCCTTCTTTTTCTCTCTCCCTTTTTCACTACTTAAAAATCACCACTGCTACCCCCTAGTGTGATACCCCAATTGTGGTAATGCCCATATAAAAAGAAAATGAAGATGAATACACGAAGCCAAATGAAGGAAGATACAGTAATAGTTCAAGCGAGCGAAATGACATTGACTGCATAATGGGGCTTACGGAAATATTACCAAGGAAAGGTTTTTAAATGGGAGAGAGATGTAGATTTCCGGTCTCCTGTAACTGATATAACTAAAATGATGAGTTTGGCTAAGACAGGATATTATCTATTCAGATATGAAATGCGACTAATTAGACCAAAAAACAAACAAGCAATAAATACACAGGGACATGTGGCATTGATCATACTGTGAATACAAATTATAAGATAATTATCCTCTTAACGTCAGTTTGACGAAAAAGGGTGCTATCTATTCAGATCGAAAATGCTACAAGTTTTACCATAGAAAAAACAACAGCAACAACAAACACAGTGTTGTACGACATTGATCATACTGCGAATGAAAATAAAAAGAGAATTATCTTCTTGACGTGAGTTTGGCAAGCAAAGCGGACTATCTATTCAGATCGAAAATGCGATAAAAGAAAAAAAGGACGCACACTCAAGGTAATATGATGTCGATCGAACTGTGAATGAAAATAAGAGAATGTAATCTTCCTGACTTCAAACTTAGGGCCTTTTCACACGTAAATCTTGAATCATCATTGTAATGATGATTGCTATTGTTATCGTGACTGTGATTAGCGTTCGTGATTCTAATCAAGTTCTAGTTTGGTTTCGCACGTGCTACATATTCGTCATTAGCCTTGTTTTTCTCTGGAATCATCATTCAAATTACGATTTATTTTTACCGTGTGAAAGGGCGGTAAAGCACCAATCAGAGAAAAAGAGAGAAAAAATAGAAGTTAAAAATTCTTCTTTTTGATGCGTGGGATTACATATTTCTTGTATTTTGGCTTGTCTCGGGATTTTGTGCTCGGAAAAAGGTCGGATTCACGAACATGGAATTCAACTTTTGTTAATGGTATTATCTGTCCAGAATAAGAAAAAAAAATCGTAATTTGAATGATGATTCCAGTGAAAAAAAAGGGTACTTACGAATTTTTAGCACCTGTGAAACCAAACGAGAATCACGAACGCTAATCACAATCACGAATTCAAATTCTACTCCGGAGATGAATATCAGTATATCAATAAATAGAGTAAAATTCACTGAGCAAAATGCTGAAAATTTGATCAAAATCGGATAACAAATAACAAAGTTATTGAATTTTAAAGATTTGCATTATTCCGGTGAAACAGTTCTAGGCATTTCTTTATGAATATTCATTAGGTGGGCTGATGATGTCATTTCCCCACTTGTTCTTTTGTATTTTATCATAGGAAATGAGGTTTATTTAAAAAAAAAATCTACCAAGAACTAAAACAATTGGATTGACAACTGATTAAGTGCATTAGTTATTTATTGCCGCAACTTATTTCATCATAATGGAGACACATCATTTACGCACGTATGAAAAATGAAACATCTATGATTTCATGTAATAACATAAGAAAGGGAAAGTGGGGATGTGACATTATCAGCCCACCTAATGAATATTCATGACGATGTGCATATAACTGTTTTCAAAAAATATTGATAGACTTTAAAATTCAATAACTTCGTTATTTGTTATCCGATTTTGATGAAATTTTCAGCATTTTGCTCTGTGAATTTTACTCTATTTAGATATAAATATTTTCAGCCCGGACCATCCCTTTAAGTTTCACTCAAATTACGGTACGAATTTTGCGGGTGGAAGGCTTGACCTCCAATACATCTTACGTGACCTTTCAAGCACTTCCGTAGATAATTCCGTAGATAATTGCCATGTACTCATCGTAGTTTGTATTTGTGATGCAGTGCTTTGATTGACAAGGACAAGGACAAAGTCACCAAGGCCTTCTCTCGGGAATTCGAATTCAAATAACAGTTTTCGAGTGAGCTAGTGAAAGGTCCGATAATTCTAAAGACGAATTGCAATCATTATTACAATGATTCAAGATTAACGTGTGAAAATGCATGCCCTAAGGCACAGAAGAGCCTTTTACACTTGAATCTTGAATCATCATTGTATTGATGATTGCCATTCGTCTTTAGAATAATCGGACCTTTCACACGCTCACTCGAAAACTTTTATTTGAATTCGAATTCCCGAGTGAAGGCGGTATGTGTCCTCGGTGACTTGTCAATCAAAGCACTGCATCGAGACGATGAGTGCATGTCAATTGTATTATCTACGGAAGTGCTTGAAAGGATCGACACGTAAGCTCCGCCCCAAAAGATGTTTTGGAGGTCGAGCCCGTAACATTCGTAACGTAATTTGAATGAAACTTAATTGGAATTCACCTCTGGAGTACAATTTGAATTCGTGATTGTGATTAGCGTTCGTGATTCTCGTTTGGTTTCACAGGTGCTAAAAATTCGTAATTACCCTTTTTCACTGGAATCATCATTCAAATTACGATATTTGTTAACCATGTGAAGGGCGGTGTATTATCACATGGTAGTATAGGCCTACATAAATACTTTTTTCAAACATCTGTTTTGTATTAATCGATCAAAAATAATTTAAGTGGAGCCAAGCAAGGGGGGGGGGGTAATAGAACTATAGTTTGATTTAATAGTAGTATATAGGACACGAATAAAAGCCAGTTCGTAGTTCCATTCTGCGCATGATCAGAGAAAGGTCATTTGTACTAAAGTGGCATGGTGGTTTTAAATTTAATGAGATAAGCACCAACTTTGGTGTCTAGCTTGATTATTCATATATTCTTTTCAATTGTGTATTTCATTTGCATCCACAAAGAACAAAAATGCGTCCACGACTGGTATTTCACTGCAGTTTGCCAAGTACATTGTACAACATGCTATAATATGCATTCAAAGTAGAAATGCAACAAATACCTTCATGGAGTCTTCAATGGTGTGCTATTCTAGTCACCTGGTATAATTCAATTTCTTCACCCTGCTATGTAAGGCATGCATATGTTATATCATGCTTTGAAATCTGCCTATCATAATGAAATAAATGAAAGGTCATTTGACCAAAATTGTCCCTGATGTAACTACGAACTGGTCTATTGAGTGGGAGTATAACAGTAAGAATCTCTTCTGAATTCTCGCATCCGGTATCTGTTCCCTTCCCCCTTGCCGATCCTTAGCGCTTTTGCTCTCTCTCTCTCTTCTCTGCTTTTCTAACTCTTTCTTCTTTCCTTATTTTCTCCCTCCACTCTACCTCCATAAGATGCAAAAATCAAGTAATTTGAATTATCGAGGACGTCGCTGATAAATCATTTGTTGTATGTCCATGGAAAAATGAATAATAAAAGTAGGCATTGTGTAAGACACGTTCTGCTTTAAATAAAGCTATACAAAAATACGTTTCTTAACTCAATTCCAGGTCGATTGCCAATAAATGGTTATAATGATGATCATGAAATATGAATGAATATATGATAGTCAAATATTCTAGTTTTCGGATAAGGAGTAAATTTAAGATATTGGACTTTTCACTGACAGTTAATAGAAGAATTGAAGAATTTTTTTTTCATTCGACCGATCTTTGCTATAGGGCAACACACCGAATGGAGTAAGGTATAAATACCCCGCCTCAAAGGTAATTTTTCCACTTTGATCAGATTGTTCAGGATTTACTCCTCGACTCCTATTGGCATACAAGGTTTATTTTAAATTGTTTCGGGCCAAGTTATATTCAGAGCAAAACAGAAAGTATTGAAAAGAAATTGTCCATAATCACCTGGAATTATATTCTTATTTGTGAACGTATATATACACACAAATAATTCGAAGGTATTTTGAGAAGTCATTAATATAACCATGACCAGTATTTTTGATACGATAGAGACATTCACAATTTGGACCGATTATGATAATTATAGCGTCAACGACTCCGTGACCGACGGAGCATCAGTAGAAATCGGTGGCGAAGCGGGGTCTCGACCCTCTAGCCTTGCCAGTCTTGTCTGTAGTGGTGTCTTTACTGCTCTGATCATCATCACCAATACCATCAGCCTTCTGGCCTTCGCTGTCGAAAAGCGACTCCGCACCTATAACAACTACTTCATCATCAACCTCAGCATACTTGATCTTCTTGTCGGAGTGTCATTGTCCGCACAGGTAGCGCATGCTTATCATGGTCATTACCCATTTCCCCAAGATATCTGTAAGATCTTAACCGGTATCGCGGGCGGGATTGTCAACGGATCCAACATCAGCGTGGTCGTCATCTGCGCTGACCGACACCGAGCCGTCTACGACCCCATCAACCATTTCATATCTCGAACCAGACGTAAGGCCATTCTTATCAACTGCCTACCTTGGGTTATAGGACTCTCATTCTGGTTGGGTTACACCACCGTCTGGGAGTTCGTGGTCGACCACGATAACGGCACGCAGTGCATGCCGCTCTTCTCCGAGAGTCCGATCACGTACATGATCCAGAACGTCTGTAAGTTTCATCTACCCTTCGTCATCATCGTTGTTCTCTACACCCGCATCATTCTTCAGATACGAAAGACGGCCGGTGGAAGGAGCGTGAATAAGAAGTTCGATTCGAAGGCATCGTCGTCGTCGTCGTTGGAGAAGACGAAATCAAGCATTGTCAAAGATGTGACGTCATCAAACGTTGATCAGCATGATGGGGGCGTGGACGAACCCGAGAATGAAGTGAAGAATGATGTCACCGTTTCTCATCCAGACAACAGATTCACTTCATCTAATCAGGTAATTCCATTCTAGGAGATGTATTTGAATCTTCATGGTTGAATGAAGAGAAGATGATGAGAAATAAAAATGGAAGAATCTGGTTTGCAATTGATAAGCGAGAAAGAGATATGAGAGAGAAGAGTATTTTTTCATGAGATAAAACAAAGTCCTTCACGAGAATATCAGCAGTAGTGTTTATCAACAATTTTTTTTTGGTCTGACAAGTAGTCAGATTTGACATTTTTCCTTGCTTTTGATTGGTTGAGAATCACTATTACGATAATGGTAACTTTCGGACAAGTATTTTCAAGAAACGCTCCCCTGAAAAAAACCTTTATTTTAGATTGGCGGAAGAGTATTCTTACTTTGGCAATCGTGGGATAAAACTCTTTACAAGTCTTTTCAAGCTACCCCAGTGGCGTATAGATAGGGGGCTTGGGGCGCTTGCCACCCCCCCCCCAAAAAAAAAAAAATCATGACCAAGAAAAAAAAGGAAAGAGAGTAGGGTGAAATATGATATTATTTTCTGAATTATTATGTCAAAATCTATCACAAAATTTATTTTTGCAATAAAGATGTCGAAATATTTGTCCGCTCGCAATTTTTTGTAAATTTTGCCCGATGCGCTATATCTTGCCCCTTCAAGATTTTTGGCTTGTTACGCCACTGAGCTGCCCGGAACATCTAGCTCGATGTTCATCTCATCTTGATCAACTAAAACTTTGTGACGGAATATTTATAAATTAACGATTAGCGGCCAACAAAAAACATGTATTTTGGACTAAATGACCTTACATTTTTGGTGACAACCTATTTTTTTCGCTTTTCAATTTTTTTTTGGTTAAAATGACCTTACATGTTGGGTAATAACCTTTTTCCTTTTTTTGTTTGCTTGTCAAATTTTCCAGCCCCCGGTCCCCCTACCTTTGGGGACATGTTTCCGCCGATGATTAGCGGCCAACATAAAAAAGGAAGGAAAGAGAAGAAAAAGATGAGGGTGGAAGAATTTGTACAAGGAACAGAAAAAAAAGTGAAAGAAAAGGAGAAATAGAGTATAAGAGAAATAAAGTCATAAAAATAACGAGTTATATTGTTTTTATTTATTATTTCTTTACTAATACGTAATATGTGGTATTTGTTGTATTTGGTTTTTTTTTTCAGTCTCCTTTTACCTTCTTTTTTTTTAATTTCCCACTCCTTTCCCTATTATTAATATTACACCATGGGCGTCAGAGTACAGGGTTATGCTTTTGGGGGAGGGGGACATAATTGTTGCGTCCCACCTCAAAATAAAAGATAATCCTCTGCGCTGATGGGGATACAAGCGACCTAGATGGAAAAATTAGTCAAAGACCCTTTTTTTGTAACCATAACATTATGCTTTTCTCCCAACAAGAATTTGAAAAAGGGGAAATGAAAGAGTGGAGTGTGAACTAAAATACCTTTTATATATTGATAACTGGACATTTTAAGCGCTATGTAATCCTCAATTTAATTATACCATTAAACAGGCAATGCAATCGCAAAGCGCGGGCGGAATATTTTTATTCTTGATCAGTGGCGTGTATACGGGGGCGCAAGGGGGATACGTGAGCAAAAAAAGGGATAAGGGGTTCAAATAAAGGAAAAGAAATTGAAGAAAAAAGGCAAAGGAATAAAGGCATAGAAAGGGAATACCACTGAAGGTGATTAATGCCCCCGTCCTATGCTATTACCATGTTTCCCAAAAGCTTATTTAGAAAATAAATCTTGTATATCTTTATCTAGGGATGAATATTAATGCCAACTTTGGTTAGTGATATACTAATTCTCTTAAAAAATTCCAACAAACAGTCCTTAGAATATTGAATATCCTTATTCAACCGCAAATATCATAACTTTTCATTTCTAGCTGCGGGTTTGCTTATTGATAGGTTATTCGATCTTCATTAATTCTTACAAACTGTTCGCTGATTTGATAAGGGATACACAAATCCTCTTCCTTCATATTTACAAACAATCATTAAAATATGCCAAGTTCACACCAACGGCGCTTTGATGGCGCTTTAAAGCGGCGTGCAAAGCGGCGGCAAAGCGTAACAAAGCTTAATTAAAGCGTAAAGACCGTAATATAGCATGAGAAAGCTTTGAGCAATTCGGGACACTCAGCAAGAGCGCCAATTTTTTTTTAACTGTTTAAAAATTTGAAGCGATCTGTCACGGATTGCGTAAAGCGGGGAGAGCGTATTAAAGCTTATCAAAGCGTTACAAAGCTTAACAAAGTCGTAGGAAAGCTTAATAGAGTTTAAGAGAGCTTGGTTCAAAGCGGTGACCCCACTTTGTACGCTCTTTCACCAATTTTCCCATAGGCCCTACAGTTAAGGATTCGTTCAGCCTGATTTTTACCGCTTACAGACTTTTGCAAGAAGTATTATAACACAAAAACCACTGAATGTGATTTTTTTTATCAGTTACTCTCAAATGAAGAGTTGGTCTCTTCAATGAAACAAAAAATAATGAAACAAAAAAAAAACGACAGGAAGTGTACCGGGCATTTTTTATGGGACACCCTGTATAAAACATAATAAAATAGAAAAGGCAATAGAATAAAAAAATAAATAGAAAACTTTGTTGAAAACTTTGATTTTTCCACAAAGTTTTTCTATTTATTTTTTTATTATATTTTATTTTTTAATTTTATAATGTTTTATGTTTCATTTCCTTTGTTTTATTTTCACTGTTACAATAAGGGTTAATTACTAATTTTTTAATTAGTAAGAAAATCAATTTGTAATAATTTGTAATAATCAATTTAACAAAAATATGCGTATTTTAAAGATCTTTTATCGCACATATCTAAATTTCAAATTCTGCAACTTGATTCCTTTAAATTTTCACTCCTTATTTACAATAGTAGTATTATCTGATTTTTCATGGGTAAAAAATCAATTAAGTCTGTATTTAAATTTTTACAAGCAGATGAAATACATAACAACAACAATAACATCAATAATAATAATAACATCTTCACAAGTACACATAATACAAAAGTTATTTCAAACTTATATTAAAAATAGATAAAGTGTGCATATGGGATAATGTTCTTATTTCCAAACACAAAAGTCTTTATCTTCATCATCTGCTTCTGACGATATCCGAGCCACTCCTTTCTTAACTCAATCAGGAAGTACCACCCTAGCCATTCTTTGTTGCCAGTAAACAGCACCCACTGGAGAGACGACGTATTCTCTGAGATGATCTCTCTGATGTCTGGCATCCACAGTTGCGAGGTTCCCCCTTGAAGGTGGTTGCGGAACATCTTCCCAGTGAGGTCCATCTCTCCAGGCCCCTGGTGCGAAGTTGTGCTCTTCATCTTCATGGTCCATCGCATTGGCTGCCAGCGCCACCCTCTTCCTCAGCAGGTTGTGGAGCACCACAGCAGTCTCCACCAAATCTCTGACGTTATCTACCTTCTGTTCCAGTGTTCCCAACAGGCACCGGAACCTGTTGGCCATGATGCCAAAGCCATTCTCCACCACTCTTCTCCCCCTTGAGATCCTGTAGTTGCAGATCCTCTGTTCATCTGTCACCCCTCTTCTACTGTATGGCTTCATCATGTAGCTCTTCAGGGCAAAAGCATCGTCACCCAGGATGAAGTAGGGAATATCAGGCTGATTTTCTCCAGGGAGAGGGCATGGTGGGGGCAGCCCTATGAACCCATCTTCTAGGCATTTGAAGAGCTCAGAGTGTGTGAATATCTGGGAGTCAGACATGTGTCCTTTACCTCCCAGCTCAATCCAGATGAACTTGTAATCTGCATCTACCAATGCCAGCAGTGGTATAGAGAAGAACCCCTTGTAGTTGTGGTAGAGACTGCCTGTGTTTGCTGGCTTCTTAATGGCTATGTGCTTTCCATCCAAGGCACCAATTGCATGGGGGATATTCCATCTCTGTTCAAACTGCTGGGCAAGGGTGCTCCATGCTTCAGGGGTGGTAGGTATGTTGAAGACCTCATCTTTATATACGCCTCTACAATGGCCCTGCACACTCCTGGAATCAACTCTGATATGGTTGAGATACCACATCTGAAACCACATGCCAGTGATCTGTAGTTGTCCCCAGAGGCCAGATGTCTCAAGGTGATTGCCAGTTTGAGGCCAGCTTCTGGATGACTGGTGCCACTCTCGCAAGTATCTCATCGAACACCTCAGGGGTCACTCTAGTGAAGTTTGTGAAGGCAACATGGTCCTCTAACCTCAGTTGTGTGTCCAAGAGGATAGTGTACTGGCCAAACTGTTGTCTTCTTTCTTCAGTGAGCCATGGCCTGGTCCAGCAGCACCTGATGAATGGTCTTCTCCCTCCTGCTGGTAGTTCAATCTCCTCTTGTCTTTGCTGTTCTTCCTCTCTCTCCTCTGCCTCGAGGGCTAAGATGTAGTTATATAGCAGGGAGACAAAGGTCATGTCTACATCATAAGATGGTTCATACTCTGGTACATATTGAACTTCCATACCTTGTTCTTCTGCCAAAGATGCAATGATTTCGTGTATCTGCTGCATCTTTATATATACTCTGGATCAGAGGCGGGATGCAATCAGAATCTCGAATTTTGTCATTGCGAAACAGAGCTTAACACAGCCTATCAATGCACAAGAGAGCTTGATAGTCGTATCAGAGCGTTATTTAAAGCGTGATAAGCGCATCAAAGCATATCAAAGCGTGATTTAAAGCGTAATAAATCCTGATCAATCGGCATCAAAGCGTGAGAAGCCGTAGCGATTCGGAAAATAATTTGTCGCCCAAAGCGGGAACGAACTTCGTATCAGAGCGTATCAGAGCTTATCAGAGCGTAACATATCTGAGGAGATCGTGAGATTTTTTGAAAAGTAAACAAAAATGACGCCGAATTGATCGCCGATTTAAAGCGCGGTATTCGCCGTTGGTGTGAACTTAGCATTTAGGTGAGAATATATATAAAGATCAGCTCGCGCTCGCATTACGCCGATGAGATACGTATCCTTTTCATAAATTTCTACAAATTGTCCGTAAAAAATTTCCGTTTCAGATAAGTAGATATATTCAAATTTTCAGCTCACCTCTCATGCTAGTTAGATACATATAGTGGGATTACATCTCCCAAATGTGTCCGGACTTCAAATCTAAATATCAATGATTTTCAGCTCGCGCTTCGCGCTCGCGTTATTATTGTTTAGATAAATGCATCAAGTTAATGATTACAAAAAGTGCTTAGAATAGTCATTCTAAATATTGAAAGGAAATAGGCTCGCGATTCGCCCTCGTATTAGGTCGATTTATTTAATGAGATACCTATAATCTGTATGAATTCCTAAAAAGGGTCTTTTTAAATGCTCCCTTTTCAGGTCTGAATATCAATAATCTTTAGCTCGCGCTTATTTTGACTGGAAGTGTGTTTACTAAGCAAAGGGCACGATTCTAGCACTTGCCCCGGGCGCCATCGTAAGGGCCTGTATTGCCATAAGCCAATCTTTTTTTCCTTCACTCTAGCTTATTTTCTTATTTCTCACCTACTTCCTTTATTTTTAGTATTCTTCCCTCCTCCTCCTCTTCTTCCTTTCTCCCCCCTCTCTCTCTCTCTTGCGCCGCTGGGGACCGCAGCCGATTCGTCCCCTCCATGGATCCGCCCCTATCAACCACTCTCTTTTAATTTTTCTTCTAGAAATCCAGCGCACAGCGGATGGAATCACCCTCCGAGTCGCGCAAAGCCACACGGACCCTCTCCCTCATCATCGTCGCTTTCGTAGTGACCTGGATCCCTTTCAGCGTGATCAGTTTACTCCTGACCATCGATGCTCGTCTCATCATTCCTCGTATTCCCATACAACTCTACGTCTTCTTCGCGTTTTTGACGTATGGAAACAACCTCCTGAATCCCATATCATATGTGGTATCTCAGCCATTATTCAGGGCTACTGTGATGAGGATCGTATCATGTAGGGTATGGTGATCAGGCATGGTGATCGTCCCCTTGACCATGATCTGATGCCTAGCTAACGCGCTACACTCATGAATAAGGTATTTTCAATTCTACTCCTACCATTTAGCATAACTTATAAAGAAGAGTAAAGGTGAGAAGAAAGCTTCGTCGGTTAAAGAGAACACACTGATGTGAGGCTTGTACCATCACATCGGGTTATCATGGTTATCGCGTCCCGTCGGGCAATCGCGAAACCCGACCTCGAGAAAAATCAAAGGTCCTCTAAATTTCCGAAAGGTCAGGTCCAGTTTATCCAATGTTTAGAGAAAACTCGAGAAAACTTAAGGGCCCTCTAAATTTCCGAAAGGTCGGGTCCAGTTTACCCAATGTTTTGAGAAATTATAGCAAAATTCTCGAATGGTAAACTGGACCAGACGTTTCGAGAATTCAGGAAGCCCTTTTCTCGAATGGTCGGGTTACGCGATTGTCCGACCAGACGCGATAACCCAGTGTGATGGTACAAGCCCTGATGAGATGACCGTTACTCAAGACAGGTGTCCACTCAGAGGATACTGCATCTGTTGCTCTCTTAACGTTCCTTCCCCCAAAATCCCAATCATTCATACTCCGTTCCACTCTGGAACTTGAATTGAGGTTTTGACGAAAGTAACGTTAAATTCCAAAATTCTTTCCAATAAGATTTCCGTTCTGTAGCGTTAGACAAGGTCAGTGAGTTCTGAAAACTCTTCGCACAATGTAAACCATTCTAATCGGTTAGCTTTTTATTATAGATAGAAGAGATTAAAGGGGTGATCCGGACTAAAAATGATTATATTTAAACAAAGTAGAATTCCTTGAGAAAATGCTGAAAATGTCATCAAAATCTGATAACATAAAGAAGTTATTGTAGCAACATTCTGTGAAAGCAGTTATGCACGCCGTCGTGAATATTCATAAGGTGAGCTGATGATGTCATGTCCCCACTTTTCTTTTTATTATGTTATTATATGAAATTGTGATTATTTCATATTTCTATACATGCGTGTATGATGTGTCACTTAATTATAATAAAATAATCAATGAATATCTAATGCATTAAATCATTTGTCAATCCAATATTTTAATTTTTTTGGAGGACAAAATTTGAATGAATATAATTTCATATGATAAAATACAAAAGAACAAGTGGGGATGTGACGTCATCGGTTTGTTCATTGAATATTCATGAAGACATGCACATGACTTTCACCACAATAATGCAAATCTTTGAAATGTCTTAACTTTGTTATTCCCTGACCAATTTTGACAAATTTTCAGTAATTTGCTTGTTTGGTTTACCATTCCACAGAGGGAAGACATTTGAAGGACCTTTGAATAACCAAATATTGGCAAGGTCTTACAGCAGTCTCCAAGATAACTGAAATTTGTCATCTCTGTGGAATGGCTCAGAAAGACCCCTCAAAGAATTCTGAAAGACTGATGGATATTTCTTGTCTTAAACTCCCATTCCACAGAGAACAAGACCTCTGAAAGACTGCTGTAAGACCATGAAACTTGCTTGATCTTTCAAGGGTCTTTCAACGAAGTTTCAAAGATCTCCGAGGTCTTTCACGATTCCTGATAAATCTTTCAATGGTATTCGTGGTCCTCATGAGTCCCAAAACTTTTTGAAACGGTTCAAAACAGTCTTTCAGCGGTCTTACAGGAAAATTGTCTTTTCATGGTTTTTAGCAGTCTTTCAGTGGTCTTTCGATGAACTTTCAAAGTTCTTACTAGTCTTTCCATGATCTTTCGGCAGTATCTCAAGATTTTTGCGGAGATCACGGTAGGACTCATAACATGCATAAGAGATCATTGAAAGATCATTGAAAGATCATTGAAAGACCAGGCAAAGTCCATGGAAAGAATTCTGAAAGATCACTAGTCTTGTTGCATAAAAGATCTTAGAAAGACCATTGAAAGATCTCTATACGACTAGTCTAAGACCAGTAAGAAATATCCATCAGTCTTTCAAAGTTCTTTGAGGGGTCTTTCTGAGCCATTCCACAGAGATGACAAATTTCAGTGATCTTGGAGACTGCTGTATAAAGACCTTGCCAGGTTTTGTTCATTGAAAGGTCCTTCAAAGGTCTCCCCTCTGTGGTATGGGACTGGAGGTCTTGCTTTCTGTGGAATTGGGGTTTTATCTGTTAAAAAACACGTTATTTTCAGCTTGGATTCCCCCTTTAACCCTAACCATGCAGACCGGTCTTTTTTGGATGCTAGAAAACCGGGGAGGGTTATCTTCAACATGTTACGTTCGAATATTCAGAAGGTTCGTATTTCCGAAGGTACATAATTCCGATGGTTCGTAATTCCAAAGGTTCATTAATGATGATGATGCATAGCATTTGTATAGCGCCACGTATTTCCCTTACTAAAAATTTGTTGCTATTTGATTCGAGAGTCCTTCACGTGACTATATTTCACCAGAAAAAGGAAATTCATCGGAGATCAAAAAAGTTCGTGACGTCAGAATAGAATAGTTCTTTTTTACTATTTTGCGTCCGACTGAAAACCGCGCAATCACTCGGGCACAACGCACGACGGACTGCCTCCACCGCCGGCACCGGGCATGAGTCTAGTGATGCACCGGCGCAGACACTTTAATTTATCAGGGGACCGCTGAGCACAGCGCAATCAACACAGGTAAAGGGAAATGCTAGCTGAATCACAAACTCTCCGATAAATAACTGTCAATGTGAAATCGCTTCTTGCTTGTTTACAATGAATCTGTATGCTGAAAATAGAATTAACGATGGCCATCATCCCATCATCGAATGATTCGGGCTGCTTATTTTAGTTCAGCAGGATTAGTTCACAACCTTACGGTAAGTGGAATTATTAACGTTAGAAGATCGATCGCAACACACCACCCCAGGAGTGATTGGGAGCCGACGCGCAGTTTATTGGAACCGGCTAGCATTGAGTGATAAGCCAATTTTGCTTAAATTAGAGCTAAACCGATCTAAATTTTGTCCAGATCATGGAAACGGGCCAATTAGGACTAGATTACCAATATTTTTCGTTCAAACTTTAATTATGGAAGGGATATAAAACAAATTTTCTTTCGAAAGTGTATAGTGGAAATATTTTATCCTCGGTCGGTACGACAATGTTACTATTTTTCCTCGTGGCTGGCGCCCCTCTGGAAAAATAGTAATCGCCGAACCAACCTCGGACAAAAATATTTTCCATTATACTTTCTCAAACCCGGTACCAATATATTTCTATAATATCTGTCAAAGACATTCAAAGGCGCATTTTGGAGGAGCTAGGTAATCTGGGTCGCCTAGAAGGGCGCACACAGAACTGTAACCCGCAGTCTCCTCCCGATATAACTGGTTGGGGGGGAATGCAGGTGGACCACGTACTTATACCGTGGTTTTCCCCTACTCTTATTCGAATAGTGTGTGGGTTCTTAACGTAATTGGCCTCCATTTAATGTCCTATCCACTGTAACATAGCCTGCATATATGAAACAGGGGAAAGACGTTTACACACAACGCACTGGCTTCAGTCATCCGCCCGGGGTGGACTCGAACCCACGATCTTTGGTTCGACGGGCAGCAGACCCTTTACCGACTGAGCCAACTTCGCTGTCATTAATCCGAAAACGGAATAAAGTTCGTTATTTAGAAGGTTCGTTAATCCGAAAAATAAAATAATCCGTGGCGAAGTCGGGAAAACAGGAAGGGCAATTCGGAATGCTTAATATTCACTTCGTATTGAAGTGTCAAAAAGTTTGAGCTTCCGATTCGCTCTCCAACATCTCGCAAGGATGTCACTTTAACACTAAATAGTCGCCGTAATTAACACAAAGGTAAGTTTTACAACTTCGGATTTGAAAAAAAATCCAAAGCGCTCGCTACGCCCTCTCGCGGAAAATAAAGCCTAAATATATATTTTATCAGAATCAGAAATCACTTCAAAAAAGCTTTGCTCAACTTAATTACTACAAAATACACGACTTCACGCACATGACAATTTTAAGGTGAAAATATCCGTTTGCACCAAAATGCCCATTTTGACATACAAGTTCTCTTTTCGGTTTTGCCTCCCCCCCTAAAAAAAACGTTCCGCCGTCCCTGCCTTCCCATCCTCATGACAATTGAACCCCCCCCCCTCCACCACGCTTGCCCTTCCTGTTTTCCCGGCTTCGCCACAGATTGGATTAACGAACCTTCGGAATAACGAACTTTATTTCATTTTCGGATTAACGAACCTTCGTAATAAAGAACCTTATTTCGTTTTCGGACTTACGAACCTTCAAAATAACGAACCCTGTTTTGTTGTCGGATTAACGAACCATCGGAATAACGCCACAAATGTTCGGATTAACGAACATTGAGGTATGGGTAATTTAAGTGTTTCGGAATTACTACCCTTCGCAATAAGAAACTTCGGAATTACGAAGTGTAACCGAATTACCCCCCCCCCCCTTGAGATCTTGGCTGCTGATCGCGCGAACGCCGTAAAAATTAGCATCATAATAGTGTGGGATGTAATCTACATTTGATGTCTTATTGCTATAATATTATAACAACCTTTAAAAATTATTTTTAAATCCCATGTATAACTTTATAAAGATGATAGTTAAGCTATAAAATGTTAAAATTGTATTATAAAGACACACATAAGGATGTTTCTAATTCATTTTGAAATATTTTGGCAGATATTAGAAATGTTTTTTTTTCAAAATGTTTTGTTAAACTATTACAAAACATGTTTTCATTACGTTTCTATAACGGTTATGTTATTGTCATAATATTCTTTAAATGTTAATTTCTCATAAAATACATAACCTTAAAAAAATATTAGTAAAGTACTATTAAGTTTGTGAAAAAAATTTAAAAATCATATCATAAAAACATTGGAAAATATGTTTAAAATACATTTCATTAACGTTTCCGAAAATAAATAGGAAAACATTTTTCAAAAACGTTTAGTTAAAATATTATATAAACATAAATTTATAACACTTCAAGAACGTTTGATGTTATTGTCAGAATATTTTAACAGTGTTTGTAGAATATTTTATAAATATACATAAAGATACATTATAAATATCTTGGTAAAATGTTAATTCGTTTCTCAAAAATATTAATATTACATCCTAAATACGTAAAAATAAGAATGTTTCTTATATATTTCTGAAACGTTTTTGGTAAACATTTGAAAAACTTTTTTCAAAACTGTTTTGTTAGAATATTATATAAACATAGTTTCTTATATATCATTCTAAGAACGTTTATTATTACTGTCATAATATTCTAACAACGTTTTTAGCATGCTATTTTTACATCAAAGATATAAAATTATAAAGATGTCAGTAAAATTTCATTGTGTTTCTCTTAAAATGATGTCACAAAACGTCAAAAATATTATGTTACTATTTTTGAAACATTTTTAGAGAACATTAGAAAAACATTTTTCAATAAAATGTTTTGTTGAAATATTTTGAAAACATATTTTCATGACATTTTATAACATTAGATTTTATTGCTATAACATCTTAACGTTTCAAAAATGTTATTTTTACACTAATTATGTAAAATATTATTTTGTTTTCTTCATAATGTTTTTTTACAATGTCAATTTAACATCAGGATTGGACAATTTGATAAGACGTTTTAATAACATTTTCAAAAAATGTCTTTCAAACGTTTTCTTGTCAGGCAATCAAAACGTTGCATGCTTGATATCATAATAACGTTTATTTAATGTTTAACATAAGGGGAATAATGTTTCATTAATGTTGTGAAAATGTTCTTAAGAAATGTTTTTGAAAGAATTTCTAAGATCTTTAAAGAAAAATGTTATTATGACATTATGTGTTAGCTAGGCTATCAAGGGCATTTTCGAGGTCTCCTACAATTTTAGGGTCAAAAGATATATATAACTGAGTATCATCTGCGTAGAGATGATAACTAATAGCATGATGTCTTGCTGTGTCACCCATCGGATGTGTATATACTGAATAACCTATATAGGACCATTAACCGAGCCTTGTGGTAGTCCAAAGTTAGAAATTTGGGGCTTTGATAATTCACCCGATATTTCAACTTGAGAGGACCAACCACTTAGATATTACTTAAACCAGGTCAAAGCAACGGATCTAACTCCAATTCTGCTAGACAAGCGTGATAAAAATATGATCCATAGTATCAAATGCAGCAGATAAGTCCAAAAGGACCGTCAATACAACTTTGTTAGAATTAAGTGCAAACATAATATCATTCTGTACTTTAACAAGAGTAGACTCTGTGTTTGGGCCTATATGCTGACTGAAATGGATCAAGTAAACTCTTGGATTCCATATGCTGGATTATTTGATTACAAACAACCTTTTCAATGAGCTTAGCAACAAATTTAAATTTGAAATTGGTCTATGTAGCTTTTTAGCTCGTTTTTATCTAAAGTAGACATTTATGATAGCAGTGTGAGCCCCAGTAGGAAAAATGACGACATCTGTAAGTAAGGGAAGCAGATTATCAATGTTATCTTTCAAGAGCCAAGTTGGAATAGGATAATATACACAACACAAAAAGTAAGTCCCCCCTAAAACAGACATCCATAATTTCCGAACCTCTAGTTTTTGATATATTTTTACATGAGCGTGTAGGTAATTTTATAAGCTACCCTCTGAGTGAATGTTAGGGACGTATTTTATGTCATGCTTCAGTGAGCACTGCCAGAAGAAAAATTGTCACTTTTTAAAAGTCACAGGCAAAATACCATGACTTTGATTCCAGTTTATTGAAACGAATTCCACATTCTCACCATGAAAAATAGTCAGAAGGCTTGTAAAAGGTACTTTCTAAAAGATGATACCACTTTTTTTGCTAAATTTTACGGTTGAATAAACACAGTCAAAATTTGCTATAATTTGATTTTTTTTAAACACATTTTTATCGATAAGAATGATCGAATATGATGACAATTACTTTTGGGAAGAGTGTCTTCAACAATATTCATCATTTTACGGTTCAATGAACATTCAATGAAAACAAAAAATACGATTTTCAAATATCATTGTCAAGTGTTGTTTCAATTTGGTAACTGAAATTATCTTTTCTCAACCTTTTCGTTATGCTCATGACCAATTAACATGCTTCAATGATTCAAAGGCGTTTAATTAAACATTCACGCTTGAATGAACATGTGGCATGTGATTAGCTTGTTTTTACGTTATTGGAAAAAATCAATTGCAAACTATGGATATCCGTCACAAACCTTCTTGCATAGTTTATTTGATATGATTTTCATGAAAATCCCGATGTTTCATGCTTCAGTGAGCACACAAGATTCGAAAATTATGCAAATGAGAAGAAAGTTCAAGGCCTTGGACCCATTCTGTGCCGTATCGAACAGTTATTTTGGTGTGCGCGCCTTTTGCTTAGTGTCATACTGAAGCCATGTGCGAAGTTTCATGAAAAAAATGTTGGCAGAAGTAACAAAACCGTCCATGAAACAAACCCTTATTTCACTTTTGTTGAAATTCTGAATTTCTCTCCCATAGACATTGTGTACACTATGGGTGCATTATGTTTAGGAAAAAGTAACCCCTTATTCAATGTGACGGAACTTTTTTCAAAGCTGTCTTTAGCATTATCATTTGGCAGTAATGTTTATCAACCTCTGGGTATAATTCTATGCAAAAGTGAAATCGATTTGTTAATTTATGGATGAGTGAGCACGCATCATAGGGGGAAAGGGGCATTTTCAATGTCACAGACTCATTTTAGGGTTTATAAAGTGAATATTGGGGGCAAATTCGGTTTCAAATGTTACTTAATTGCTGTTGTTTTTATCATCCATCATTTTTATCATCACGCACTTTCCGAACTTTTTACACTTTCATGGTTGAGCGAGCACAAGTATTATTTTCCTATTAACTCTTTTTACTGCGTAAATGTAATCTTTTCCTAACAATTTCTTAGGATCAGTAGAATTTATGGAGAAATTAGTGGTGGAGCCAGAATTTGAAAGTGGGGAGGAGCCAAGACATTGGGGGAGGGGAGCCACTAACATTTTCAAATTTTAACATGTTTTAACAAGTTACAGAGGATACAACCATAAACCCCTACAAATGTATGATGATACGTCACCAAAAAAAATTGTGCTCACTCAACCATGAACATACGTTATCAAAATTTGGTGTGGGGTGGCTAATTGATGGATAGTAAAACAGCATTAACACCATAAAATTCATCGAAAACAACTTTTGCCCTACTTTGTATTTACACAATCTGAAAAACGACTCTTGTGACTTTCAAAACTGGTCATTTTTAATTCAATCTTTGATTACTCATGCATGACCCAAGCGATCAATCTCATTTTTTCCCCGGCAGTTGCTCAATGAGTGTAAAAAACCACCTTGAAAATATTATATCTCAAAATTATTCCGTTCAAAAGTTACAGAATTTGATTTAGGGGGGACTTACTTTTTTGTGTGTGTATATATACATATTTGTGAATTTCTATCCAGAAACCCCCAAAACATAGAAAACACAGCCCTTCTAGAGTTTCTATGACGAGGATTCTTTTATGAAAATAACTTTCCATTTTTACAAGTATAAAAGTTGTCATTCGAAATAGCCTAATGCGCTAGTACATGTTAAATATATATATTTTCTTGTCAATGTATTGTTTAGAACTGCCTGCGAACATAATAATACAGGTTTTCTAAGGTTTTCTATGACGAAGAATTCATTTATGACACTATTTATACTTTTTGAACAAGGTAGCTAGGCCTAATCGTCGCAGTAAGCATAATTAACATAATGTGCTAACATAATTGTGCGGAATGTATACTTTTCTTTGTCATTGTATTGTCTAGAACGACCTAAAAAACATAAACAATTCAGCTTTTTATAATATTTCACATTACTGAAGATTTATCATTCATAGTAACAAAGAAATAGAATACAAAATCGTTAAAAAAATATTCTTTCTGCTCATATTCGTAAATGGAGGTTTGATTTGTGGAAAATTCCGCCTATAATAAATTAATGCACAAATATTCTTACTGATCTGTATGGTCGTAATTATCTTGATATATTATTTTGTAGTAATTTTTGTTGATGTTTAGAATAGACTTTTTTGTGACATAAAGCGAATCTTAAAAATGCCATAACTTTCTTAGTTTACATCCGATTTGGATGAAATCTTCAGTGTCATGCTTGTTAAATTTTTCTCCTTTTATTCAAGTCAACTTTTGGTTGGGGTGGACCTGTCATTTAAGGAATGTCTTGAGCAATAATCATGATTCGAAAGCCCAGTGCAACCTACACGATCTGTTGCGATCCGATTTTAAATTTAGTATTCCGTCGAACTTCAAATACAATAATTTTACTTCTTGGGACTTTCATATTTCGTGAAAAATGCGATTTGTTAAAAATCGCGTCGCAACGGATCGTGGAGTGTGCGCTGGGCTTAATACACGAAGAAACGCCCCTGTCTGCGTTACCACCGTTTTTTTAAAGATCTTCAACACATGAAGGAACACCTCTGTCTCCTTTACCTTGGCTATTATTTTCCGTATTTCCTTATTTTTATTTTATGACAAATACCCTGATTAACTTTGTGAAACGCTGTTAACAGTACTAGCCCTATTCTTGTATAGGATATATCCAATAATGCTTGCTCCGAAGCCAAATATCAGGAAGAGACGATTACAATGAGAGCAATAGCCCATCCCTCAAGAGGATCTCGAACTAGAAGAGAAATAAATAAATGAATGAATGAATAAATAAATAAATAGAAATGGATAGATTAAGCAGTAAAAAGATGAATAAATAGGTAAATGGATAAACAGATAGAAAGATAGATATAGGTATATGATAGGCAGATAGACAGATAAATAGATAGATAGATATAGATAGATAGAAAAATGGATGGATGGATGGATGAATGAATGGATGGACAGACGGATTAGTAAATAGATAGATAGATTAACAGACAGATCAAGGGAAAGTGGGAGAAGAGATAGAGAGAACATGAGAGTGAGTTAGAGAGATAAAACAAAAGTGAGTTAGAAAGATAAAACCAAAAGTTAAAAATAATGGGGTCAACCATGAAAATATAAATTTCCATGGTTACTGTTGTTGCTGCTGCTGCTTCTTCTTCTTCCTCTCATTACTATACTACATCTACAACTGCTGCTACTACTACGTCCGGGTAAAATACACAAGCAGTCGATTTTTTTTGTTTTTTATTTACAATTGTTAGGAATGCTCTAAAGAATATTTTCGTCCCAAAATAAGATTTTTAGGAGTTTTAATTAGTGAATTCGAGCAAAAAGTACGATTTCATACATACATTAGAATAATTGATTCCCATGAAATAAAACAAAATATATGGATTTAGTGCAATTTATCTATGCATCTGTAGCTTGTGTCATCCTCTATCGTTGTGCAAATTTTCTTTGTGATCGCGCCATCCACGGTCGAAACCTTGAGGGGGCACCCCCCCCCGGGAAATAGCCCATACAAGTAATAAGGGATAATTATTAAGCCATTACCGACCTTGGGGTGCTTCATAAAGCTGTTCGTAAGTTAAGTGCGACTTTAAGAACGACTGGTGAATTTTTCTTACACGTGTACAACAAAAAAAGGATCACCAGTCGTTCTTAATATATGAATAGCTTTATGAAACACCCACCCAATATCACCACAATATTTACTTAATAGACGCGGTTCACAATAATCTTGTTTCTCCTAAAGACGACAAGAACACACTTGTCGAAACGTCGAGATTAGGCGGTCCTTTTTAGGACCAACACTTGCCCAAGAAAGATATATGGTGTACCGTGAAACCTACTACACTATTCTTCGCCATGGAAACCTTCAGAAGTTACAAAAATCTTGTTTGTTGTGTGAAATAAGAAATAAACTGAAACTGATTCTAAACCTGAAAAACGACCTACCTGGATCTTCTGAGCAGGCAATTCCAACTCCATACGATGGAGAACAGCTGACATCACCTCCAAGGATCAAAGTAAGATTTAGTCGATTTGACAGTCCCACAGGCTCAAAAACCTTAGAAATGTTCTTTCCGATGAAGTTTTTTCTTGATTCGTGTTCCCATGGGGTCCTAGAACAAATTCAGCTTGGTCGCCCAAAGTTGCCGTTTGGGCAATTTTTCTAATTTGCATAAATCCAAAATGGCCGCCAGATGCCATCTTGAAAAATTGAATTTGATCCCCTTGCACCAGAATAACGAGTAATACCTCCGTATAGGGTTTTTGGGTGTGAAGAATCTCATTCTGCTATCTTTTTTGCAATGTTAGGTCATCTTCAGGTCAAATCCAAGATGGCCGCCAGATGATGCTACTTTGAAGTATTAACTTCTGAACGCTTTGTCCCAGAATCATGAATAATACCACTTTTCGTGAGTTATTTGGTATGTTGATTCCATTTTTGTTAATAATTTTGCAATATATATAGGATAATCTTGAGATCAAATCAAAGATGGCCGCTAAACGCCATATTTAAAAAAAAAAACCTATTCCCGAGACTATTGGACCTTGGACCTTGAAGAAGTACTCTCCCAAAAAGCGTACACGCTGTCTTCAAGAGGGTTAGGCTACTTTTGTGTGTAGGAGATCATGTAAGGGGTTTCAGTGAGAATGATTCATTTCTCTTAATCTCTCCATTTTTAGTTTGAGGTCAAGTCAGGTCTAAGATGGTCAGATTGTTTATAGATTTCGTCATTATAACCTCTCACCTAAGAATGAAACCTTGTAAGATTTGGGCTATGATCCATTTCGGGAGTTCCAATCATTTTTTATGTCCAACCATACTTTTCTAGTGAAAGGACTTCAAAGCATTATTTGAATTAAAAAGTTATTTTCCGTATTTTTCAGAAAATTATAATTAACTTATTACCTTCCTTTATATCATTGGGCTTTAATTTTTTCCTGACTTGGTCAGCAGGAGTGCACTTTTTAGCCTCCTAAGATAGGCTGTCCCCTAAAACGGTTCCATTGTCATATAATTCCATGAGCACAGTTTGCTACAACGCTGGAACATATCTGGTACCTTCCCTCAGTTCCTGTGAGCAGTGGTGTAAAGCAAGGCTTCGCCTGGCCCTGACACTCTTTGGGATCTTCTCCATGCTTCCCCAGTATGCATTTGGCGAATGCACAAAAGGCATCTATATCCGTACCAGAGCAGGTGGGAAACTCTTTAGCATTGACCGACTACGTGCTAAAACAATGGTCAGGATGGTTCTCATTTGTGAGATGTACGGCAACGACGTCGCCCTTGCTCACGAAGAGGCGGGAGTACAAGACATAGTTAGCCGTCTGTCCTGTGCATGTAAGGAGTTTGGATCACCAATCAGCCTGTAAAAGACAGAATTCCTGATCGACTCAAGACACTGACTGCCCTCCAGATATCTCTATCAACAGCACGCACTCATCTGATTGTGGTGGACTCCTCACCTACCTTGGATCGTGACTATCTTTCTCCATCTCCCTTTCACTGGATAAGAAGAACGACTGGTGAACCTTTCTTACGCGCTAAATAATCACTAATGAACATAATGGTGAACCGTCACTTACCACAAGAAAGGATCACCAGTCGTTCTTAAAGTCGCTCTTAACTTACGATCAGCTTTATGAAACGGCCTCCAGGATAGGAAAATCTGCCGAAGTCATGGCCAAGCTCCTGTAAAGAAGTGAGTACAAGAAAACGTACGCCGATCAACATCTTCTATGTCAGCTGCCTCGGACGTATCCTGCACTTAAAATGGCGGGACAGAGTGAAAAATGCAGAGGCCCTTCAGCGTACATGCTGGCATCCCCAACTTATTCTCACTCCTTAGTCAAGGACACTTCAAGTGATTTGGGGCATGTTCGTCGCATGAAACTTACCTTGGCGATTCCCAGAAGGGATTCGCCAATGTAAGGTGAGCTGTGTGATAAGTCTCACCCCATCGGTCGATCACACATGCAAACGTGACATATAACTTGGCGGCATAGGCAATAACACTTGGTAAGATGTGGATAGTCGCCATCTATGGAGAGCTACTAAGTACAGGTGTCAAGACGTCAGAAAATAATTGGAAATGGTAAATTGGCAGAACAAAGACCTAGGAGAAAGGCTGGGGCAGCATCTCTATCAGGACCTGTTTCAGCGCCATCCTCCTTCATCGGTAAAATTTGCTCTAGAGACTGCCACTCAAGAGCGGAGCTCTACAGCCACTCTCCAAAATGTAAGACCTAGCGCTACACCATCGTCTGTTGAGACGAACGGATGCCTACCTATAATTAGACACTTTTATTTAGGAAAAATATGGAGAAAATAGTTTCAAATTCAAATAAGACTTTAAAGCCTCTTCAGTACAAAAGTATGGATAGACATTAAAACAAATATTGATAAGAACACGCGAAATGGATCATAGTCCATGCAAACCTCTTTCTATAAGGTGAGCGATTAATGTCGAAATCTGACAACCTTCTGACCATCTCAGCTCTGACTTCACCTTGACGTAAAATTGATAATTGATAATAAAGAAATGAGTATTCTAACTGAAATTATTTTTTTTTTCAAGATGGCGTTTGGCAGCCATCTTGGATTTGATCTGAACATACTTTTTTGCAAAATTACAACAGATATTGAATCATCATACCAAATAACTCATGAATAGAGTTATTATTCATGACTAAGGGGAAAGGGTTCAAACTTAATATTTCAAGATGGCGTTATTTGGCAGCCATCTTGGATTTGACCTGAAGATGACCTTATACTGCAAAATAGATAGCAAAAATTGATTCTACACACGTCAGAACCCCTAAACAAAGATATTACTCATCATTATGGGGCAAGGGGTTCAAATTAAAATTTTCAAGATGGCATCTGGCGGCCATCTTGGATTTGACCTGAAGATGACCTTATATTGCCAAAATAAGAATAGAAATGGATTCTACACACCCCTAAACCCCTAAAAGTAGTTATTCCTCGTCATTTTGGGGCAAGAGGTTCAAAAGCTAGGTTTTCAAGATGGCATCTGGCGTCCATTTTGGATTTATGCAAATTAGCAAAATTGCCCAAACGGCAACTTTGGGCAACCAAGCTGAATTTGTTATAGGAACCTGAATCCAGAAAAAAAATTCATCGGAAAGAAAATGTCAAATCGACTAAGTCAAACTTTCCTCGTCACCGACACATTCGACATTATCCAGATGGAGAGGCCTAGAAATATAGTTCGTATAGATGTTGACTTTACTGACATGATCATAGCCCAGTTGGCGGCATGCAACTTTAGCTTCACTTTTTTTCCAGTTGGTCCTGCAGATGTATATATCTCAAGTCTACCCTCATCGAAGGTTTCTCCATCTCGTAGCCGTACATCCCCTTCTGATGGAGCAACTAAAATCAAAAGAGAATCTCATGACTTTGAAATATCGGAACATTAACCGTGGGAGCTAGTTTTGAGGTGTCATCATTAGAGATATAGAAAAAACATGTTTTACCTTCTCCAAAACCAGTAGGTGCGCCAGCTAGGGTATTTTAATATGTTGCGGGCAAGCTAGACGACTTGATGGTTACGCCATATTTTTTTCTCATATTAAAATATAGATGTATGATAGAGTCACACTTCCCAGACTTTTCATACCGTTCTCCTTCCTCCCCCTTTTCTTCTCTTTTCACCCTCTGTTTCACTTTACTTAACCCCCCCCCCTCCATCAAAACGCATACGTGCGTGGCCACCCCCAGTGGCTGTAGGTCTTGATCGAATTTCGATGACATCTTTTGCATGATAAAATTACTTGATTGAGAGAGAAATAAGTTGATAGGCCTAGTATAAACAGTTTGTCATAGGATTCTACTAAGCAAGGGAATAACAAGATAAATATTAGGTATAGATTTAAAGCATAGAACATAAAATATATTTTTAAATGATAAAGCATCCAGAAATAAAATAAGTATATATAATATATCCAACACTTCCAAAATATCCAATGTAGCCATACTTACCCTCATTTTCACAGACGATGCCTGCGTCTTCCTGATGAAGTTCACAGTCTGCGACACCCCATCCATCATTCTCACAATCAAGAAGATGTCGTTCTGTTCCATTACATCTTACATTACTCAACATCACCGTCTGTCCAAGGTTTCCACCTCCATACAGGGAGTTCCTGGTCGCTAGGATGGCCATCTCGAAGCCCAACTGGCGACAAGCAACATCGGCATCTTTCAGAATCAGCAAAAAGATGCGAATTATAAAATTGCCATATAGGCGAAGGCAGAGTTTAAAGAGATAAAGAGACTAATTGTATTTATTGTCTCCATTTGACAAATGAGAGATGTTTTGACAAGATCGTTTGCGTGAGCGACTGGATCATTCTGGTTCTATGAATTAAAGTTTGCATGAAAACAATGTGAATTTCTGTTCAAAATAATCAGTATCCATGACGCATTTGCAAATTATTATCAACAAAATATCCGTGCATTACGAAGGAATTAAAAATAAGATCAAAGAGAGGAGTGAAGATTCATCACAAAAGGCTCATTTTCTGACCAGTTAAAGCATTATTTTATCCTGTCTATTGAATTAATGGTATCATCCAGGGATAAAATATAGATAAACATCAGAGAAGGAATAACGCCCGAAGTGTATAGCGGGGGCTTTTAGACAGTTTCAGCTAAAGTGATTAGTATATTTACGACCGAGCAAAGTGATGTGATTTATTTATAAGAAAGTGATACAGATCATTAATTTTTCTGATTCATCCTGATCGCAAAACCCTTTATATAAATTACATTGCTTGTGATCACTCATCATTAGTCACTTACATAGTAGTCAAAATAAATGCTTGGATACGTGCAACAAAATCATATCATAATTATTAAGGATACACTTCATATTACATACGTTTCAGATCCCATGAATAATGACAGATAGTACCCCACTCATTGTGACGTAGTATTTGAACTCGACCTTCTGATTCGATACCAACACCAGCTCCGACTAATCGAATATCTTCTTCCGTTTCTAAAGGGTCATCAAGCAAAACAATAATAAAGATGGTAGTAAAACATAATGGAAAACGCGTTTTTACTATAGAGATTATGTTATTGGTCAGTCTTATAAGCTTATCACAATATTTGGAAGTATGACGAAGAAAACCCAACGCAATTCGAACGATCTTAGACGCTACCAATATGAAAGATTTAGTTGATCTCTCACTCTCAATTAAATTATTATTGCAAGTTGAAATAAAATGTAGAATATGCTAGAAAATTGAGGAGAGGGGAGTTGAGAAGGGAAAGAAAGGAGGGGGAATATTGATTTGGCCCCCAATGATTTGGACAACCTGAAAAATTCATAATAGGCAATGAAAATATCAGTTTTAAAAAGCATTGGAAACCACTATAAAACCATTCACTTAGCATAATAATAATGCCAAACATACAAAGTTGTCGATTTTTTTTGCACTTTGAGCGCCAAATTCAGTATCACAATTGTGGCATTTTTTTTCTCCAATATTACCCCCACCCGCATTCCGAAAATGGATCGACGCCCCTCCCAGGCAGTGCATCACACTGGTTGTCTAATTGTCCCGCTTGATATAATTCTAAGACGACTCGTCTTACAATAATTATATCAGGCGGGACAACTCTCTTATGTAATAACTCGCCAGTTTATATATAGCACATCTAACACCTGTTTCAAAGAATAATATTTCTTACCATTTCCATTTGAGCATAATTATGATCCCGACATCCTGTGAATGATCGCATTCTACTACATCGTCTCCCTAGGTACCATCGCAAACCGTCAGACAATCCTCTACACCAACACATCTCGCATCAGCAAGATTTATAGGTAGACTAGCGTTCCCGCCAAAATACCCATCGTACATGACAGAAACAGGTTTCCAACTCAACGCAACTCTCCCGAGGCCGAGTTGGTCGCACACGACCCGTCCTTCGGCTTCATCGAACAGACGATTGATTGATTGGTGGGTGGATGGATTTTTTTAAAGGATGGATTGATTGATTGATCGATCGATCGATTGGTTGATTGATTGATTCATTCATTCATGAAATGAAATGAAATGAAGAACTGCTTTGAAAATGAGACGAAATGTGTCTACTCACCAGTCTCTGCTTCAGCCATGTGTGCCTGGAAGATATTAAGCATCATCATCACTATGAGCATGCAAAGGATATTCATATTTCTTGATAATGAAGTATACGTTATTATGAAAAAATAAACGTGGCTCATGAAACCATTTTCGTCTTATATACGCTCATGCATGTTTGATGAATAATTTTTATCTATGATAAATTGTTTATCATTACGTTAATAATTGATATATTTCGTACTTTGATCATGACGAATTAATAACAGGATCTATAAAGTTTAGCTTCTTTGTCATGATGACTAAAATGAGGGTTCTCCCCCCCCCCCCTCTCTCTCTATCTCTCCCTCTCCCTGGCAGGAGCGTAACAGGGATCGGTGGCCGGGGGGGGGGGGCAAGAGCCAAAAATTTTCCGGTCATATGGAATGAAAATAATTTTTTTAATGATTGTGCGCAAGCTCTCTTTGCGGGAGTAGCATGAAGAGTTTAAAAAATAGAGGGAGCACAGCATGGAACGAAAGGTAAAAGCTTTTAATAAAAGTCCCAAGCGAGCGAGAAGAGAAACTGATCTTTTCATTAAATCTTACTTAGTAATATATTTTGACATGTGGCGTAATAAGCCAAAAATTTTGAGGGGGCAAAATATGGTGAATCAGGCAAAATTTGTGAAACGTTGCCAACGAGCAAAAATTTCGACAATTTTTATTACAAAAAACAAATTTTGTGATAGATTTTGAAATAATATTCAGAAAATAATATCATATTTCTCTCTTTCCTTTAATTTCCTTCTATTGGGGATCGAGGATTTGTTTTGGGGGAAGCAAGAACACCAAGTCCCCCCCCCCTTTGGTACACCACTGATTTTGACATGATATTCTTACACTTTTTCTTTCCTTTTCTTTCTTCCCTCCTTTTCTTTTTAGTGTTCTTGGTCTTAGAGAAATTTTTGGGGCCCATGCCCCCAAACCCTTCAAATTGAACGCCAATTCTATGTGGGTGGGGACTGGGGTGGAGCTCCCGGAAACTCTCGAGATTCAGCCATTTTAAACCTTAAAGATGGTCGCTATTTTAATCACGGGTATATGCATTGGTGTAACAAAACATAACTTTAACGCAGCTACGCAGTGGCTTATACCCTTTTTACACAGGATTTTCTAAGCCCCGGACTATCGCTAACGCCGTACTATCCTTAACCCCGTACTATTTTTTTTTCCTTTTTACACATGCCAAATTGTTATTGCTACCCCGGATAAGGAATGCTTGCTTTTCACACACGAAACTCGCTAACCCCGGACTAGTGGTAGCTCATTCACTCGTACCCTTTTTACACACGCTAAAATTTCCTTAACCCCGTACTATAAATTGCCATTTAGCCCCACCTATAGTACGGGGTTAAGCTTAGCCCACTTTCATTTTACACTAGCGATCTTAACCCCGTACTATCGCTCTTAGCACCGCAATTGCTGGGATAACCCTGCTTTTTTGCAGGGCCAAATAATCCCGTACTAAAGGTGGGGTTAGCCCACTTTGCAAAAATGCTGTGTAAAAAGAAAGTGGGCTAAGCTTAACCCCGTACTATAGGTGGGGCTAAATGGCAATTTAGCCCCACCTATAGTACGGGGTTAAGGAAATTTTAGCGTGTGTAAAAAGGGTATCTGTAAACCAAACATTTTGAGGGGGCACAACATGGGAAATGTGGGAAAATATATAAAAAGTCGGGAGCGAGCACGAAAATGTTTGGCTCTTTGAATATTGCATTTTAATTACGTATTTAAAGGGGTATGTCTATATAGTCCTTGAGTAGGAATATAGGCGATGCTAGGGTGGTACCTCCGGAAAGAAATTCAGTAATTTGAAAAATGAACAAATGGAAAAAAATCCATAGGATTAAAAATCCTATTGCATGAATTCTAGCAAGCCTATATAGACTTCATCAAAAAATTTTCTTCCCGTTCATTATTTTTAATCCTATGGATTTTTTTCTCCATTTGTTCATTTTTCAAATTAGCTTTTCCCCAAATTATTGAATTATTGCATGAATTCTAGCAAGCCTATATAGACTTCATCAAATTTTTTTCTTCCCGTTCATTATTTTTAATCTTATGGATTTTTTTCCATTTGTTCATTTTTAAATTAGCTTTTCCCCTAGCATTTTAGATCATTCCATTCTACCTTCATTTTCCGTTTCTTTTTGTCTCTTTTCTCGTTCCCGCCATGAATTCCCGTTTCATTTTGTCATCTCATAAATTATTTCCCCTTTCTCACTCATTCATCAGTATTTCGGGATGATTTGTTCTTTCTCACATTTCTTCTTTCCTTCCTTTCCCTCTCTTTTTCCTTACCTTACCAGCTTATCTCTATCTACCCATTCATTTACTTCATGCATTACATTATTGAGTTGGATCTCTATACTTCTGATGGAGATCACGGTGTCATCTGAATACAGATAAACATTTCCTTTACTTATACATAATTGGGAAGACTATTCATCATAATGACAAAGAGGAGGGGCCCAAGAATTGAACTTTGAGCCACATTTTGAATGAGTATTTTGGATTTTAACATTATTGTTTTCTTTCATTAAGATATGATCTAAACCATGTAATCACAAAAGTTTATTTTGATATACAATTTTAAGAAATCATGCTCTTCAGTTATTTATACATTTCCTTTAAATACTTTACAACGAGACCTAAGCAATACACAATGAAGTAAAATTGAATATTTAAAGGATATTAAAATATTGCAATCAGTTTTCTCTTTAAATGTTGATAAACATTTGTGATGACTGGCAATAGTAGTGAGGATTTTGGTCGATGTAATTAAATTGTTAAAAATAAGCATACTGTGCACAAACAAAATTGATAAATGACCCGCGAAATAAGGTTCTATGGTTGATAACAAAAAGAAGAAATATTATGTTGAGCAATTAGAATTCATTACAGCCCGATAAGATTAAGGCACACCTATATTGTCATCAGAAAACAAATCACAATCGTGACCAAATGGCTGAAATTACATCTCTTAAATATCACATTAGCAATAAGTGTGTGTAAGTTTCCTGATAGTTTTAACTTTAGATATATTGTAAAGGATGACCCCAATCTTTAACTCATTTTGAAGTATTATGCTACATATTTCGAGGTTACATTCATAATAAGCACAATATGATTCAAGCCAAGATACGTAGATTTTGTTGAATAAAAGAAAGTGGATATGAACGTAATAGATACCAGTTTGATTGGGGCGTATTTAGAATGCAATATCTTTTTTTTTTCAATATTCAAGACTACTATTTTATTTCCAAATAAAAAGCAAATTCAAAATAATTTTAAATGTAATGTTGTACATAAAAAACAATAACATGATGTTATATTAAATCATACCCCCCAAAAAAATAAATAATAATAATAATGTATAAAGTAGAGAGTCTATATGGAAATAATAATGATAGTGATGATAATAATAGCTGAATTTATATAGCGCTTGCTATTATTACCCCGGCCATTGATAGCTCGAGCTATCATCACCGGCGCTCAGTGCATTCAAGAAATTAATCCTGTCGGGTACACATTCACATCACCTGGGTCGAGTGCAGCACAGTGTGGATAAATATCTTGCTGAAGGAAAAAACGCCATGGCGAGGATTTGAATCCACGACCCTCTGTTTGAAAGGCGAGAGTCAGAACCACTAGACCACGACGCGCCCATAAATGAAGTATAGTCCAATAAAAAAAAATCAAGTTCCCATTAATCTTATATTCCTCCAGATAATTTTTGTCATACCACAGAGACATCGTTTGGAACGATTAACGACCGAATTACTCGTCCAAAATTGAAACTATAAAGAAAGAAAAGGACTTCTGAAGGAGAATTATAGCTCATTTATCTCTCGATCTTAACCCACCCTATATTAATGCTTTGCAGATTGCTTAAAAATGTGAAGGAGAATGTCAACCTGTACATAACTATATGCTGGTAAAACGAAACGACCCAATCTCCCCCCTCCTTATTCAGGGGAGGAGCCAATATATAGGGAGGGGGAAACAACTTAAATGGACGTCATGTAATATTATATTCATTTCCATTCCTATTTCACATTTCCTTCTTTTTTTCACTACTTAAAAATCCCAATTCCTTCTTTTTCTCTCTCCCCTTTTCACTACTTAAAAATCACCACTGCTACCCCCTAGTGTGATACCCCAATTGTGGTCATGCCCATATAAAAAGAAAATGAAGATGAATACACGAAGCCAAATGAAGGAAGATACAGTAATAGTTCAAGCGAGCGAAATGACATTGACTGCATAATGGGGCTTACGGAAATATTACCAAGGAAAGGTTTTTAAATGGGAGAGAGATGTAGATTTCCGGTCTCCTGTAAATGATATAACTAAAATGATGAGTTTGGCTAAGACAGGATATTATCTATTCAGATATGAAATGCGACTAATTAGACCAAAAAACAAACAAGCAATAAATACACAGGGACATGTGGCATTGATCATACTGTGAATACAAATTATAAGATAATTATCTTCTTAACGTCAGTTTGACGAAAAAGGGTGCTATCTATTCAGATCGAAAATGCTACAAGTTTTACCATAGAAAAAACAACAGCAACAACAAACACAGTGTTCTACGACATTGATCATACTGCGAATGAAAATAAAAAGAGAATTATCTTCTTGACGTGAGTTTGGCAAGCAAAGCGGACTATCTATTCAGATCGAAAATGCGATAAAAGAAAAAAAAGACAAACACTCAAGGCAATATGATGACGATCGAACTGTGAATGAAAATAAGAGAATGTAATCTTCCCGACTTCAAACTTAGGGCCTTTTCACACGTAAATCTTGAATCATCATTGTAATGATGATTGCTGTTGTTATCGTGACTGTGATTAGCGTTCGTGATTCTAATCAAGTTCTAGTTTGGTTTCGCACGTGCTACATATTCGTCATTAGCCTTGTTTTTCTCTGGAATCATCATTCAAATTACGATTTTTTTTTTTACCGTGTGAAAGGGCGGTAAAGCACCAATCAGAGAAAAAGAGAGAAAAAATAGAAGTTAAAAATTCTTCTTTTTGATGCGTGGGATTACAGATTTCTTGTATTTTGGCTTGTCTCGGGATTATGTGCTCGGAAAAAGGTCGGATTCACGAACATGGAATTCAACTTTTGTTAATGGTATTATCTGTCCAGAATAAGAAAAAAAAATCGTAATTTGAATGATGATTCCAGTGAAAAAAAAGGGTACTTACAAATTTTTAGCACCTGTGAAACCAAACGAGAATCACGAATTCAAATTCTACTCCGGAGATGAATATTAATATATCAATAAATAGAGTAAAATTCACTGAGCAAAATGCTGAAAATTTGATCAAAATCGGATAACAAATAACAAAGTTATTGAATTTTAAAGATTTGCATTATTCCGGTGAAACAGTTCTAGGCATTTCTTTATGAATATTCATTAGGTGGGCTGATGATGTCATTTCCCCACTTGTTCTTTTGTATTTTATCATAGGAAATGAGGTTTATTAAAAAAAAAATTCTACCAAGAACTAAAACAATTGGATTGACAACTGATTAAGTGCATTAGTTATTTATTGCCGCAACTTATTTCATCATAATGGAGACACATCATTTACACACGTATGAAAAATGAAACATTTATGATTTCATGTAATAACATAAGAAAGGGAAAGTGGGGATGTGACATTATCAGCCCACCTAGTGAATATTCATGACGATGTGCATATAACTGTTTTCAAAAAATATTGATAGACTTAAAAATTCAATAACTTCGTTTATTTATTTGTTATCCGATTTTGATGAAATTTTCAGCATTTTGCTCTGTGAATTTTACTCTATTTAGATATAAATATTTTCAGCCCGGACCATCCCTTTAAGTTTCACTCAAATTACGGTACGAATTTTGCGGGTGGAAGGCTTGACCTCCAATACATCTTACGTGACCTTTCAAGCACTTCCGTAGATAATTGCCATGTACTCATCGTAGTTTGTATTTGTGATGCAATGCTTTGATTGACAAGGACAAGGACAAAGTCACCAAGGCCTTCTCTCGGGAATTCGAATTCAAATAACAGTTTTCGAGTGAGCTAGTGAAAGGTCAGATAATTCTAAAGACGAATTGCAATCATTATTACAATGATTCAAGATTAACGTGTGAAAATGCATGTCCTAAGGCACAGAAGAGCCTTTTTACACTTGAATCTTGAATCATCATTGTATTGATGATTGCCATTCGTCTTTAGAATAATCGGACCTTTCACACGCTCACTCGAAAACTTTGATTTGAATTCGAATTCCCGAGTAAAGGCGGTATGTGTCCTCGGTGACTTGTCAATCAAAGCACTGCATCGATACGATGAGTGCATGTCAATTGCATTATCTACGGAAGTGCTTGAAAGGATCGACACGTAAGCTCCGCCCCAAAAGATGTTTTGGAGGTCGAGCCTATCACACGTAACATTCGTAACGTAATTTGAATGAAACTTATACCATGGTCACATTTGTTCTACGGCGGCCGTACGGCGAGTCGAAAACAGCCGTTTTAACATTTTTTGTCAAACTACATATAGGTGGTTTGAATCAAAATTAATAAAACGGCTGTATTCGACTCGCCGTACGGCCGCCGTAGAACGAATGTGACCATGGTATTAATTGGAATTCACCTCTGGAGTACAATTTGAATTCGTGATTGTGATTAGCGTTCGTGATTCTCGTTTGGTTTCACAGGTGCTAAAAATTCGTAATTACCCTTTTTTACTGGAATCATCATTTAAATTACGATATTTTTTAACCATGTGAAGGGCGGTGTATTATTACATGGTAGTATAGGCCTACATAAATACTTCTTTCAAACATCTGTTTTGTATTAATCGATCAAAAATAATTTAAGTGGAGCCAAGCAAGGGGGGGGGGTAATAGAACTATAGTTTGATTTAATAGTAGTATATAGGACACGAATAAAAGTTAGGTTAATAAGCCAGTTCGTAGTTCCATTCTGCGCATGATCAGAGAAAGGTCATTTGTACTAAAGTGGCATGGTGGTTTTAAATTTAATGAGATAAGCACCAACTTTGGTGTCTTGATTATTCATATATTCTTTTCAATTGTGTATTTCATTTGCATCCACAAAGAACAAAAATGCGTCCACGACTGGTATTTCACTGCAGTTTGCCAAGTACATTGTACAACATGCTATAATATGCATTCAAAGTAGAAATGCAACAAATACCTTCATGGAGTCTTCAATGGTGTGCTATTCTAGTCACCTGGTATAATTCAATTTCTTCACCCTGCTATGTAAGGCATGCATATGTTATATCATGCTTTGAAATCTGCCTATCATAATGAAATAAATGAAAGGTCATTTGACCAAAATTGTCCCTGATGTAACTACGAACTGGTCTATTGAGTGGGAGTATAACAGTAAGAATCTCTTCTGAATTCTCGCATCCGGTATCTGTTCCCTTCCCCCTTGCCGATCCTTAGCACTTTTGCTCTCTCTCTCTCTTCTCTCCTTTTCTAACTCTTTCTTCTTTCCTTATTTTCTCCCTCCACTCTACCTCCATAAGATGCAAAAATCAAGTAATTTGAATTATCGAGGACGTCGCTGATAAATCATTTGTTGTATGTCCATGGATAAATGAATAATAAAAGTAGGCATTTTGTAAGACACGTTCTGCTTTAAATAAAGCTATACAAAAATACGTTTCTTAACTCAATTCCAGGTCGATTGCCAATAAATGGTTATAATGATGATCATGAAATATGAATGAATATATGATAGTCAAATATTCTAGTTTTCGGATAAGGAGTAAATTTAAGATATTGGACTTTTCACTGACAGTTAATAGAAGAATTGAAGAATTTTTTTTTCATTCGACCGATCTTTGCTATAGGGCAACACACCGAATGGAGTAAGGTATAAATACCCCGCCTCAAAGGTAATTTTTCCACTTTGATCAGATTGTTCAGGATTTGCTCCTCGACTCCTATTGGCATACAAGGTTTATTTTAAATTGTTTCGGGCCAAGTTATATTCAGAGCAAAACAGAAAGTATTGAAAAGAAATTGTCCATAATCACCTGGAATTTTATTCTTATTTGTGAACGTATATATACACACAAATAATTCGAAGGTATTTTGAGAAGTCATTAATATAACCATGACCAGTATTTTTGATACGATAGAGACATTCACAATTTGGACCGATTATGAGAATTATAGCGTCAACGACTCCGTGACCGACGGAGCATCAGTAGAAATCGGTGGCGAAGCGGGGTCTCGACCCTCTAGCCTTGCCAGTCTTGTCTGTAGTGGTGTCTTTACTGCTCTGATCATCATCACCAATACCATCAGCCTTCTGGCCTTCGCTGTCGAAAAGCGACTCCGCACCTATAACAACTACTTCATCATCAACCTCAGCATACTTGATCTTCTTGTCGGAGTGTCATTGTCCGCACAGGTAGCGCATGCTTATCATGGTCATTACCCATTTCCCCAAGATATCTGTAAGATCTTAACCGGTATCGCGGGCGGGATTGTCAACGGATCCAACATCAGCGTGGTCGTCATCTGCGCTGACCGACACCGAGCCGTCTACGACCCCATCAACCATTTCATATCTCGAACCAGACGTAAGGCCATTCTTATCAACTGCCTACCTTGGGTTATAGGACTCTCATTCTGGTTGGGTTACACCACCGTCTGGGAGTTCGTGGTCGACCACGACAACGGCACGCAATGTGCGCCGCTCTTCTCCGAGAGTCCGATCATGTACATGATCCAGAACGTCTGTAAGTTTCATCTGCCCTTCGTCATCATCGTTGTTCTCTACACCCGCATCATTCTTCAGATACGAAAGACGGCCGGTGGAAGGAGCGTGAATAAGAAGTTCGATTCGAAGGCATCGTCGTCGTCGTCGTTGGAGAAGACGAAATCAAGCATTGTCAAAGATGTGACGTCATCAAACGTTGATCAGCATGATGGGGGCGTGGACGAACCCGAGAATGAAGTGAAGAATGATGTCACCGTTTCTCATCCAGACAACAGATTCACTTCATCTAATCAGGTAATTCCATTCTAGGAGATGTATTTGAATCTTCATGGTTGAATGAAGAGAAGATGATGAGAAATAAAAATGGAAGAATCTGGTTTGCAATTGATAAGCGAGAAAGAGATATGAGAGAGAAGAGTATTTTTTCATAAGATAAAACAAAGTCCTTCACGAGAATATCAGCAGTAGTGTTTATCAACAATTTTTTTTTGGTCTGACAAGTAGTCAGATTTGACATTTTTCCTTGCTTTTGATTGGTTGAGAATCACTATTACGATAATGGTAACTTTCGGACAAGTATTTTCAAGAAACGCTCCCCTGAAAAAATCCTTTATTTTTGATTGGCGGAAGAGTATTCTTACTTTGGCAATCGTCGGATAAAACTCTTTACAAGTCTTTTCAAGCTACCCCAGTGGCGTATAGATAGGGGGCTTGGGGCGCTTGCCACCCCCCCCCCCAAAAAAAAAAATCATGACCAAGAAAAAAAAGGAAAGAGAGTAGGGTGAAATATGATATTATTTTCTGAATTATTATGTCAAAATCTATCACAAAATTTATTTTTGCAATAAAGATGTCGAAATATTTGTCCGCTCGCAATTTTTTGTAAATTTTGCCCGATGCGCTATATCTTGCCCCTTCAAGATTTTTGGCTTGTTACGCCACTGAGCTGCCCGGAACATCTAGCTCGATGTTCATCTCATCTTGATCAACCAAAACTTTGTGACGGAATATTTATAAATTAACGATTAGCGGCCAACAAAAAACATGTATTTTGGACTAAATGACCTTACATTTTTGGTGATAACCTATTTTTTTCGCTTTTCAATTTTTTTTTGGTTAAAATGACCTTACATGTTGGGTAATAACCTTTTTCCTTTTTTTGTTTGCTGTCAAATTTTCCAGCCCCCGATCCCCCTACCTTTGGGGACATGTTTCCGCCGATGATTAGCGGCCAACATAAAAATGGAAGGAAAGAGAAGAAAAAAGATGAGGGTGGAAGAATTTGTACAAGGAACAGAAAAAAAAGTGAAAGAAAAGGAGAAATAGAGTATAAGAGAAATAAAGTCATAAAAATAACGAGTTATATTGTTTCTATTTATTATTTCTTTACTAATACGTAATATGTGGTATTTGTTGTATTTGGTTTTTTTTTTCAGTCTCCTTTTACCTTCTTTTTTTTTAATTTCCCACTCCTTTCCCTATTATTAATATTACACCATGGGCGTCAGAGTACAGGGTTATCCTTTTGAGGAGGGGGACATAATTGTTGCGTCCCCCCTCAAAATAAAAGATAATCCTCTGCGCTGATGGGGATACAAGCGACCTAGATGGAAAAATTAGTCAAAGACCCTTTTTTTGTAACCATAACATTAAACAGGCAATGCAATCGCGAAGCGCGGGCGGAATATTTTTATTCTTGATCAGTGGCGTGTATACGGGGGCGCAAGGGGGATACGTGAGCAAAAAAGGGATAAGGGGTTCAAATAAAGGAAAAGAAATTGAAGAAAAAAGGCAAAGGAATAAAGGCAAAGAAAGGGAATACCACTGAAGGTGATTAATGCCCCCGTCCTATGCTATTACCATGTTTCCCAAAAGCTTATTTAGAAAATAAATCTTGTATGTCTTTATCTAGGGATGAATATTAATACCAACTTTGGTTAGTGATATACTAATTCTCTTCAAAAATTCAAACAAACAGTCCTTAGAATATTGAATATCCTTATTCAACCGCAAATATCATAACTTTTCATTTCTAGCTGCGGGTTTGCTTATTGATAGGTTATTCGATCTTCATTAATTCTTACAAACTGTTCTGTCAAAGCTTTTTATCATGCGCTGATTTGATAAGGGATACACAAATCCTCTTCCTTCATATTTACAAACAATCATTAAAATATGCTAAGTTCACACCAACGGCGCTTTGATGGCGCTTTAAAGCGGCGTGCAAAGCGGCGGCAAAGCGTAACAAAGCTTAATTAAAGCGTAAAGACCGTAATATAGCATGAGAAAGCTTTGAGCAATTCGGGACACTCAGCAAGAGCGCCAATTTTTTTTAACTGTTTAAAAATTTGAAGCGATCTGTCACGGATTGCGTAAAGCGGGGAGAGCGTATTAAAGCTTATCAAAGCGTCACAAAGCTTAACAAAGTCGTAGGAAAGCTTAACAGAGTTTAAGAGCTTGGTTCAAAGCGGTGACCCCACTTTGTACGCTCTTTCACCAATTTTCCCATAGGCCCTACAGTTAAGGATTCGTTCAGCCTGATTTTTACCGCTTACAGACTTTTGCAAGAAGTATTATAACACAAAAACCACTGAATGTGATTTTTTTTTATCAGTTACTCTCAAATGAAGAGTTGGTCTCTTCAATGAAACAAAAAATAATGAAACAAAAAAAAACGACAGGAAGTGTACCGGGCATTTTTTATGGGACACCCTGTATAAAACATAATAAAATAGAAAAGGCAATAGAATAAAAAAATAAATAGAAAACTTTGTTGAAAACTTTGATTTTTCCACAAAGTTTTTTCTATTTATTTTTTTATTATATTTTATTTTTTAATTTTATAATGTTTTATGTTTCATTTCCTTTGTTTTATTTTCACTGTTACAATAAGGGTTAATTACTAATTTTTTAATTAGTAAGAAAATCAATTTGTAATAATTTGTAATAATCAAATTAACAAAGATATGCGTATTTTAAAGATCTTTTATCGCACATATCTAAATTTCAAATTCTGCAACTTGATTCCTTTAAATTTTCACTCCTTGTTTACAATAGTAGTATTATCTGATTTTTCATGGGTAAAAAAACAATTAAGTCTGTATTTAAATTTTTACAAGCAGATGAAATACATAACAACAACAATAACATCAATAATAATAATAACATCTTCACAAGTACACATAATACAAAAGTTATTTCAAACTTATATTAAAAATAAATAAAGTGTGCATATGGGATAATGTTCTTATTTCCAAACACAAAAGTCTTTATCTTCATCATCTGCTTCTGACGATATCCGAGCCACTCCTTTCTTAACTCAATCAGGAAGTACCACCCTAGCCATTCTTTGTTGCCAGTAAACAGCACCCACTGGAGAGACGACGTATTCTCTGAGATGATCTCTCTGATGTCTGGCATCCACAGTTGCGAGGTTCCCCATTGCAGGTGGTTGCGGAACATCTTCCCAGTGAGGTCCATCTCTCCAGGCCCCTGGTGCGAAGTTGTGCTCTTCATCTTCATGGTCCATCGCATTGGCTGCCAGCGCCACCGTCTTCCTCAGCAGGTTGTGGAGCACCACAGCAGTCTCCACCAAATCTCTGACGTTATCTACCTTCTGTTCCAGTGTTCCCAACAGGCACCGGAACCTGTTGAGTGTTGGCCATGATGCCAAAGCCATTCTCCACCACTCTTCTCCCCCTTGAGAACCTGTAATTGCAGATCCTCTGTTCATCTGTCACCCCTCTTCTACTGTATGGCTTCATCATGTAGCTCTTCAGGGCAAAAGCATCGTCACCCAGGATGAAGTAGGGAATATCAGGCTGATTTTCTCCAGGGAGAGGGCATGGTGGGGGCAGCCCTATGAACCCATCTTCTAGGCATTCGAAGAGCTCAGAGTGTGTGAATATCTGGGAGTCAGACATGTGTCCTTTACCTCCCAGCTCAATCCAGATGAACTTGTAATCTGCATCTACCAATGCCAGCAGTGGTATAGAGAAGAACCCCTTGTAGTTGTGGTAGAGACTGCCTGTGTTTGCTGGCTTCTTAATGGCTATGTGCTTTCCATCCAAGGCACCAATTGCATGGGGGATATTCCATCTCTGTTCAAACTGCTGGGCAAGGGTGCTCCATGCTTCAGGGGTGGTAGGTATGTTGAAGACCTCATCTTTATATACGCCTCTACAATGGCCCTGCACACTCCTGGAATCAACTCTGATATGGTTGAGATACCACATCTGAAACCACATGCCAGTGATCTGTAGTTGTCCCCAGAGGCCAGATGTCTCAAGGTGATTGCCAGTTTGAGGCCAGCTTCTGGATGACTGGTGCCACTCTCGCAAGTATCTCATCGAACACCTCAGGGGTCACTCTAGTGAAGTTTGTGAAGGCAACAGGGTCCTCTAACCTCAGTTGTATGTCCAAGAGGATAGTGTACTGGCCAAACTGTTGTCTTCTTTCTTCAGTGAGCCATGGCCTGGTCCAGCAGCACCTGATGAATGGTCTTCTCCCTCCTGCTGGTAGTTCAATCTCCTCTTGTCTTTGCTGTTCTTCCTCTCTCTCCTCTGCCTCGAGGGCTAAGATGTAGTTATATAGCAGGGAGACAAAGGTCATGTCTACATCATAAGATGATTCATACTCTGGTACATATTGAACTTCCATACCTTGTTCTTCTGCCAAAGATGCAATGATTTCGTGTATCTGCTGCATCTTTATATATACTCTGGATCAGAGGCGGGATGCAATCAGAATCTCGAATTTTGTAATTGCGAAACAGAGCACAGCCTATCAATGCACAAGAGAGCTTGATAGTCGTATCAGAGCGTTATTTAAAGCGTGATAAGCGCATCAAAGCTTATTAAAGAGTAATAAAGCATATCAAAGCGTGATTTAAAGCGTAATAAATCCTGATCAATCGGCATCAAAGCGTGAGAAGCCGTAGCGATTCGGAAAATAATTTGTCGCCCAAAGCGGGAACGAACTTCGTATCAGAGCGTATCAGAGCTTATCAGAGCGTAACATATCTGAGGAGATCGTGAGATTTTTTGAAAAGTAAACAAAAATGACGCCGAATTGATCGCCGATTTAAAGCGCGGCATTCGCCGTTGGTGTGAACTTAGCATTTAGGTGAGAATATATTTAAAGATCAGCTCGCGCTCGCATTACGCCGATGAGATACGTATCCTTTTCATAAATTTCTACAAATTGTCCGTAAAAAATTTCCGTTTCAGATAAGTAGATATATTCAAATTTTCAGCTCACCTCTCATGCTAGTTAGATACATATAGTGGGATTACATCTCCCAAATGTGTCCGGACTTCAAATCTAAATATCAATGATTTTCAGCTCGCGCTTCGCGCTCGCGTTATTATTGTTTAGATAAATGCATCAAGTCAATGATTACAAAAAGTGCTTAGAATAGTCATTCTAAATATTGAAAGGAAATAGGCTCGCGATTCGCCCTCGTATTAGGTCGATTTATTTAATGAGATACCTATAATCTGTATGAATTCCTAAAAAGGGTCTTTTTAAATGCTCCCTTTTCAGGTCTGAATATCAATAATCTTTAGCTCGCGCTTATTCGCACTCGCATTAATATTATGTTCTATTTTGACTGGAAGTGTGTTTACTAAGCAAAGGGCACGATTCTAGCACTTGCCCCGGGCGCCATCGTAAGGGCCTGTATTGCCATAAGCCAATCTTTTTTTCCTTCACTCTTATTTTCTTATTTCTCACCTACTTCCTTTATTTCTAGTATTCTTCCCTCCTCCTCCTCTTCTTCCTTTCTCCCCCCTCTCTCTCTCTCTTGCGCCGCTGGGGACCGCAGCCGATTCGTCCCCTCCATGGATCCGCCCCTATCAACCACTCTCTTTTAATTCTTCTTGTAGAAATCCAGCGCACAGCGGATGGAATCACCCTCCGAGTCGCGCAAAGCCACACGGACCCTCTCCCTCATCATCGTCGCTTTCGTAGTGACCTGGATCCCTTTCAGCGTGATCAGTTTACTCCTGACCATCGATGCTCGTCTCATCATTCCTCGTATTCCCATACAACTCTACGTCTTCTTCGCGTTTTTGACGTATGGAAACAACCTCCTGAATCCCATATCATATGTGGTATCTCAGCCATTATTCAGGGCTACTGTGATGAGGATCGTATCATGTAGGGTATGGTGATCAGGCATGGTGATCGTCCCCTTGACCATGATCTGATGCCTAGCTAACGCGCTACACTCATGAATAAGGTATTTTCAATCCTACTCCTACCATTTAGCATAACATATAAAGAAGAGTAAAGGTGAGAAGAAAGCTTCGTCGGTTAAAGAGAACACAGTGATGTGAGGCTTGTACCATCACATCGGGTTATCATGGTTATCGCGTCCCGTCGGGCAATCGCGAAACCCGACCTCGAGAAAAATCAAAGGTCCGCTAAATTTCCGAAAGGTCAGGTCCAGTTTATCCAATGTTTAGAGAAAACTCGAGAAAACTTAAGGGCCCTCTAAATTTCCGAAAGGTCGGGTCCAGTTTACCCAATGTTTTGAGAAATTATAGCAAAATTCTCGAATGGTAAACTGGACCAGACGTTTCGGGAATTCAGGAAGCCCTTTTCTCGAATGGTCGGGTTACGCGATTGCCCGACCAGACGCGATAACCTAGTGTGATGGTACAAGCCCTGATGAGATGACCGTTACTCAAGACAGGTGTCCACTCAGAGGATGCTGCACCTGTTGCTCTCTTAACGTTCCTTCCCCCAAAATCCCAATCATTCATACTCCGTTCTACTCTGGAACTTGAATTGAGGTTCTGATGAAAGTAACGTTAAATTCCGAAATTCTTTCCAATAAGATTTCCGTTCTGTAGCGTTAAACAAGGTCAGTGAGTTCTGAAAATTCTTCGCACAATGTAAACCATTCTAATCGGTTAGCTTTTTATTATACATAGAAGAGATTAAAGGGGTAATCCGGACTGAAAATAATTATATCTAAACAAAGTAGAATTCACTGAGAAAATGCTGAAAATGTCATCAAAATCTTATAACATAAAGAAGTTATTGTAGCAACATTCTGTGAAAGCAGTTATGCACGCCGTCTTGAATATTCATAAGGTGAGCTGATGATGTCATGTCCCCACTTTTCTTTTTATTATGTTATTATATGAAATTGTGATTACTTCATATTTCTATACATGCGTGTATGATGTGTCACTTATAATGAAATAATCAATGAATATCTAATGCATTAAATCATTTGTCAATCCAATATTTTAATTTTTTGGAGGACACAATTTGAATGAATATAATTTCATATGATAAAATACAGAAGAACAAGTGGGGATGTGACGTCATCGGTTTGTTCATTGAATATTTATGAAGACATGCACACGACTTTCACCAAAATAATGCAACTCTTTGAAATGTCATAACTTTGTTATTCCCTGACCAATTTTGACAAATTTTCAATAAGTTGCTTGTTTGGTTTACCATTCCACAGAGGGAAGACATTTGAAGGACCTTTCAATGAACAAAACTTGGCAAGGTCTTACAGCAGTCTCCAAGATAACTGAAATTTGTCATCTCTGTGGAATGGCTCAGAAAGACTCCTCAAAGAATTCTGAAAGACTGATGGATATTTCTTGTCTTAAACCCCCACTCCACAGAGAACAAGACCTCTGAAAGACTGCTGTAAGACCATGACACTTGCTTGATCTTTCAAGGGTCTTTCAACGAAGTTTGAAAGATCTCCGAGGTCTTTCACGATTCCTGATAAATCTTTCAATGGTATTCGTGGTCCTCATGAGTCCCAAAGCTTTTTGAAACGGTTCAAAACAGTCTTTCAGCGGTCTTACAGGAAAATTGTCTTTTGATGGTTTTTAGCAGTCTTTCAGTGGTCTTTCGATGAACTTTCAAAGTTCTTACTAGTCTTTCCATGATCTTTCGGCAGTCTCTCAAGATTTTTGCGGAGATCACTGTAGGACTCATAACATGCATAAGAGATCATTGAAAGACCAGGCAAAGTCCATGGAAAAAATTCTGAAAGATCACTAGTCTTGTTGCATAAAAGATCTTAGAAAGACCATTGAAAGATCTCTATACGACTAGTCTAAGACCAGTAAGACAAGAAATACCCATCAGTCTTTTAAAGTTCTTTGAGGGGTCTTTCTGAGCCATTCCACAGAGATGACAAATTTCAGTGATCTTGGAGACTGCTGTAAGACCTTGCCAAGTTTTGTTCATTGAAAGGTCCTTCAAAGGTCTCCCCTCTGTGGTATGGGACTGGAGGTCTTGCTTTCTGTGGAATTGGGGTTTTATCTCTTCAAGTTAAAAACACGTTATTTTCAGCTGGGATTCCCCCTTTAACCCTAACCATGCAGACCGGTCTTTTTTGAAAAAGCTAGAAAACCGGGGAGGGTTATCTTCAATACGTTACGTTCGAATATTCAGAAGGTTCGTTTTTCCGAAGGTACATAATTCCGATGGTTCGTAATTCCAAAGGTTCATTAATGATGATGATGCATAGCATTTGTATAGCGCCACGTATTTCCCTTACTAAAAATTTGTTGCTATTTGATTGGTCGAGAGCCCTTCACGTGACTATATTTCACCAGAAAAAGGAAAATCATCGGAGATCAAAATAGTACGTGACGTCAGAATAGAATAGTTCTTTTTTACTATTTTGCGTCCGACTGAAAACCGCGCAATCACTCGGGCACAACGCACGACGGACTGCCTCCACCGCCGGTGTACCGGCGGATCCTGCGCCTGGCAGATACTGTTCTAGGCACCAAATCCGCCGGCGGTTATGGTTCTCCTCCGGCGGATTCAGTACCAAGAAAGGCCACTCTCTTCGGAAGATATCGTTCTTGCGCTATCGCGATATCCTTCATTCACATACGTCACGTGGTACGAGAAAACTAGTCAAAAAGCGGTAGATTTCATCAATTAAAGCTTGCAGAAAAATATATTCATGATATCTCTATGTGATAGAAGTGAAGAAATAAAATGCGTAATCTGAAAGGGGAAAATAACCCATTTTCTTGTTACAACTCTACGGGAATTACACCACTTCTAACACTACATGACGTCACGGTCTCGGTGCGAGGCCGGTGAAAGCATATTTACAAGAAAGTATATTTTCGAAACCCGATAATTGGAGTTATTCTTAAGCAAAATATTCAGCTGTAAGCGATGACTGCATAAAACTTGCATTTCTGTTTTTAGTTTGAATTAATAGGTTTCGATTTGACTGATTTGTCAACTTTTGGGGTCTGGTCTGGGTCTTTAAATAGTCCACATTTAGTCTTCATTCAACTTTCAATGTCTACTGCACTACTAGTATACAAAGAATTTACCCCATGATATGATAATGCTTGTAGTCTAATAACATGCATTTGTTAATTTATTTTATACCTATTAATTTATTGCAGTATGAAAAGTCCTTCTTATCACAATTTTGGGGATAAATTGGGCACAATATGCATCAATTATGATTAATACAGAGTATTAAATAAAGACAAACAATGGCAGTTTCGATAATTAAAATCAGTATTTGTATAAATTTGTATAAATAATGATCACTGCAAATGAAATTCTTGAATTACGAAATTCCAATGTATTATTATTATTTCCTCCACATTTTCTCGTATATTTTTTCTATTTTTCTCTCCCTCCCCTTCCTCTTCATATTTTTGTGCTATATTACCCTCGCGTATACGCCCCAGATATATTCATAATGTGCAAGAACGATTTAGGAAACTGGAAAAGAGGCAAAAGGGGCGAAATGAGCAGGGACAGAAAGAAAGGCAAAAAAAATAAAGAGATGAAAACCAGGAGGGGTAAAGTAAAAGAAACAAAAGAATAAAGGAGAAATTATATTTCACTAAAGATCCCATATTGATCTTAAAATTTGATGACTGAGAGGTAAATTAGGGAGCACCAAACAGTACGTGGCGTATCTAACTTTTGTCAGGGTGATCTTCCGGTCCCCTTCAATCATCATCATCATCATCATATCACCGTCACCCTCACCTTTATCATCTTCATCTTCATACTAAAAATATTGCATGAATTGATGTTTCGTATTTAAAAATAAATATGCCCATTCTGCTTTATAAATGCATAAATTAATTTAATTAGTTTTAGTTTGGGATTGTCATTTTTCTTCAAGCAATCTGCTTATGATGACAATCCTTCTCCTGCAAATTGTGAATATCATATAATAATTTGGTAGTTAATCATTTTTGTCTGGAATAATTTTTTTAGTATACTTTATTTATGATTCATGCCAAAAATGCTAACATAATATTATGTTTATTATGTTATGGAAAATGTATTATACGAATGTTCCATGGATGCAGAAAAAAACAATAAATCAAATCAAATCAAATAAATTAATTCAGATTCCTTAACATTGAAAAAAAAAAGAATAAAAAAAAACAAATTTAAAAAAATACATGAAAATTTAAAAATAGGCCTTCAATAAACTACATAAGAAATTAATCATGTTCTGACATTCCTTTTTTATGTTTGTTAGAAATAAAAAATTTATGTTTTCACCAAAAATTAGCATTCTACAAGCAATAATATGAGTTAACAGCAAAAAAAATATTTTTATACACTAATTTGAATCATTTATTTGAAATATGAAAATTTTAACTTGTTGAAATTTTTCTAAAAATTTGTAGTTTCAAAAACCTATAGGCCTATATGGGGGTGCAAATTTTCGCCAAACAGTCTGGCAAACTGACACTAAACATGGTGTGAAAAAGCACAGTTAAAGAGACCGATGCATACTGCGGACTGAAAATAGTATAAAAAATCACAAAACAAAATTATGAAAATTTCATCAAAATCTTATAATAATAAATAGCATAGTTTTGCGTATGTGTCAGCTAGGTCTACGTAATACATATCGAGACATTATTTCTCCTATTAATCCTCACCCCCATCGAGCCCTTTTTCAAAAGCTGTATGGATCCGCCCCTGAATAAAAATTCACTAAAGGCGGACGAAAATCCCCCCCTGCGATCGACAATAGCGCGTTTTCGCCTAGCGTCGTACGACGTAGAACGTAAGGGTCGTGTGCAAAAATCGCCAACTTCCATGGAAACAGAGGCCCGAGCGTTCTTGAGCTCAAATCACGGACGGTTCTTCCGCAAATTAGCGGGCGTCCGCATTAGAACGTAGGATTTGTCAACAGCCGTCAACAGCCAATCAGATCGCTTGTAGAGCGAGCAAGCTGAGCCGATGTAAACACATTCGCCCATCGCGTGCATGCGGGCGCGGGATTTTCCCTAGTAGTGGTGACGTCATGCAGTCTACGTACTTCCGGTCGATCCGGCCGCGTTCAGCGATTTGCGAAACTGCTTACAAGCGAGAGTTGAGCGCGACGGACGCACGAACCAAGAGATCGTTCTACGTCGTAGATAGCGTCGTACGACGCTGGGCGAAAACGCGCTATTGCCGAGCCGCGCATGCGCGCGCTGCCGAGGTTGTCTGTCCAAATCAATATTACACGTATAATCAATAGAACCAAATCCGCCGAGGAACCAAATCTGCAAACATCAAGCCGCGTCAAACCCGGCGGATATGGTTCCGATTAAAAACGATATCGGCCATTAAGAACGATATCTGCCGGCGGATACGGTATCCGCCGGTGGAACCAAATCCGCCGCTACACCGGCATGCACCGGGCATGCATGAGTCTAGTGATGCACCGGCGCAGACACTTTAATTTATCAGGGGACCGCTGAGCCTGAGCACAGGTAACACAGGTAAAGTGCAATGCTAGCTGAATCACAAACTCTCCGATAAATAACTGTCAATGTGAAATCGCGTCTTGCTTGTTTACAATGAATCTGTATGCTGAAAATAAAAATAATGATGGCCATCATTCTATCATCGAATGATTCGGGCTGTTTGATTTTAGTTCAGCAGGGTTAGTTCACAACCTTCACAACCGGTAAGTGGAATTATTAACGTTAGAAGATCGATCTCACTAGTACAGCCGCCGCGCCGCGCAACACACCACCCCGGCCCCAGGAGTGACTGGGAGCCGACGCGCAGTTTATTGGAACCGGCTAGCATTGAGTGATAAGCCAATTTTGCTTAAATTAGAGCTAAACCGATCTAGATTTTGTCCAGATCATGGAAACGGGCCAATTAGGACTAGATTACCAATATTTTCGTTCAAACTTTAATTATGGAAGGGATATAAAACAGATTTTCTTTCGAAAGTGTAGTGGAAATATTTTATCCTCGGTCGGTACGGCAATGTTACTATTTTCCCTCGTGGCTGGCGCCCCTCTGGAAAAATAGTAATTGCCAAACTAACCTCGGACAAAAATATTTTCCACTATACTTTCTCAAACCCGGTACCAATATATTTGTATAATATCTGTCAAAGACATTCAAAGGCGCATTTTTGGAGGAGCTAGGCAATCTGAGTCGCCTAGCAGGGCGCACACAGAACTGTAACACGCAGTCTCCTCCCGATATAACTGGTTGGGGGAATGCAGGTGGACCACGTACTTATACCGTGGTTTTCCCCTACTCTTATTCGAATAGTGTGTGGGTTCTTAACGTTATTGGCCTCCATTAATGTCCTATCCGAGGGACGGATTGTTTTCCACTGTAACATAGTCTGCATAAGACGTTTACACACAACGCACTGGCTCCAGTCATCCGCCCGGGGTGGACTCGAACCCACGATCTTTGGTTCGACGGGCAGACACTTTACCGACTGAGCCAACTTCGCTCTCATTAATCCGAAAACGGAATAAAGTTCGTTATTTCGAAGGTTCGTTAATCCGAAAAATAGAATAATCCGTGGCGAAGCCGGGAAAACAGGAAGCTTGGGCAATTCGGAATGCTAAATTTTTACTTCGTATTGAAGTGTCAAAAAGTTTGAGCTTCCGATTCGCTCTCCAACATCTCGCAAGGATGTCACTTTAACACTAAATAGGCGCCGTAATTAACCTAAAGGATAGTTTTACAACTTCGGAATTGAAAAAAAAAATCCAAAGTGCTCGCCACGCCCTCTCGCGGAAACTAAAGCCTAAATATATATATTTTATCAGAATCAGAAATCACTTCAAAAAAGCTTTGCTCAACTTAATTACTACAAAATACACGACTTCACGCACATGACAATTTTAAGGTGAAAATATCCGTTTGCACCAAAATGCCCATTTTGACATACAAGACAGTTCTCTTTTCGGTTTTGCCTCCCCCTTAAACAAAAAAAAACGTTCCGCCGTCCCTGCCTTCCCATCCTCATGACAATTGAACCCCCCTCCACCACACTTGCCCTTCCTGTTTTCCCGGCTTCGCCACAGATTGGATTAAAGAACCTTCGGAATAACGAACTTTATTTCATTTTCGGATTAACGAACCTTCGTAATAAAGAACCTTATTTCGTTTTCGGACTTACGAACCTTCGGAATAACGAACCCTGTTTTGTTGTCGGATTCACGAACCATCGGAATAACGCCACAAATGTTCGGATTAACGAACCCTTTTTCATTTTAGGATTAACGTACATTGAGGTATGGGCAATTTAAGTGTTTCGGAATAACTACCCTTCGCAATAAGAAACTTCGGAATTACGAAGTGTAACCGAATTAACCCCCTCCCCCCTTGAGATCTTGGCTGCTGATCGCGCGAACGCCGTAAAAATTAGCATCATAATAGTGTGGGATGTAATCTACATTGATGTCTTATTGCTATAATATTATAACAACCTTTGAAAATTATTTTAAAATCACATGTATAACTTTATAAAGATGATAGTTAAGCTATAAAATGTTAGAATTGTATTATAAAGACACACATAAGGATGTTTCTAATTCATTTTGAAATATCATTTTTTTTTTTCAAAATATTTTGTTAAACTATTACAAAACATATTTTCATTACGTTTCTATAACGGTTATGTTATTGTCATAATATTCTTTAAAAAAAATTAAATGTTAATTTCTCATAAAATACATAACCTTAAAAAAATATTAGTAAAGTATTATTAAGTTTGTGAAAAAATGTAAAAATCATATCATAAAAACATTGGAAAATATGTTTAAAATACATTTCATTAACGTTTCCGAAAATAAATAGGAAAACATTTTTCAAAAACGTTTAGTTAAAATATTATATAAACATAAATGTATAACACTTCAAGAACGTTTGATGTTATTGTCAGAATATTCTAACAGCGTTTTTAGAATGATATTTTATAAATATACATAAAGATACATTATAAATATCTTGGTAAAATGTTAATTCGTTTCTCAAAAATATTAATATTACATCCCAAATACGTAAAAATAAGAATGTTTCTTATATATTTCTGAAACATTTTTGGTAAACATTTGAAAAACTTTTTTCAAAACTGTTTTGTTAGAATATTATATAAACACAGTCTCTTATCATTCTAAGAACGTTTATTATTACTGTCATAATATTCTAACAACGTTTTTAGAATGCTATTTTTACATCAAAGATATAATATTATAAAGATGTCAGTAAAATTTCATTGTGTTTCTCTTAAAATGATGTCACAAAACGTCAAAAATATTATGTTACTATTTTTGAAACATTTTTAGAGAACATTAGAAAAACATTTTTCAATAAAATGTTTTGTTGAAATATTTTGAAAACATATTTTCATGACATTTTATAACATTAGATTTTATTGCTATAACATCTTAACGTTTCAAAAATGTTATTTTTACACTAATTATGTAACATTATGAAAACGTTAGAAAAATATTATTTTGTTTTCTTCATAATGTTTTTTACAATGTCAATTTAACATCAGGATTGGACATTTTGATAAGACGTTTAAATAACATTTTCAAAAAATGTCTTTCAAACGTTTTCTTGTCAGGCCATCAAAACGTTGCATGCTTGATATCATAATAACGTTTATTAATGTTTAACATAAGGGGAATAATGTTACATTAATGTTGTGCAAATATTCTTAAGAAATGTTTTTGAAAGTATTTCTAAGATCTTTAAAGAAAAATGTTATTATGACATTATGTGTTAGCTAGGCTATCAAGGGCATTTTCGAGGTCTCCTGCAGTTTTAGGGTCAAAAGATATATATAACTGAGTATCATCTGCGTAGAAATGATAACTAACAGCATGATGTCTTGCTGTGTCACCCACCGGAAGTGTATATACTGAATAACCTAAATAGGACCAATAACCGAGCCTTGTGGTAGTCCAAAGTTAGAAATTTGAGGTTTTGATAATTCACCCGATATTTCAACTTGAGAGGACCAACCACTTAGATATTACTTAAACCAGGTCAAAGCAACGGATCTAACTCCAATTCTGCTAGACAAGCGTGATAAAAAATATGATCCATAGTATCAAATGCAGCAGATAAGTCCAAAAGGACCATCAATACAACTATGTTAGAATTAAGTGCAAACATAATATCATTCTTTACTTTAACAAGAGTAGACTCTGTGTTTGGGCCTATATGCTGACTGAAATGGATCAAGTAAACTCTTGGAATCCATATGCTGGATTATGTGATTACAAACACCCTTTTCAATGAGCTTAGCAACAAAATTTAAATTTGAAATTGGTCTATAATAGCTTTTTAGCTCGTTTTTATCTAAAGTAGACATTTATGATAGCAGTGTGAGCCCCAGTAGGAAAAATGACGACATCTGTAAGTAAGGGAAGCAGATTATCAATGTTATCTTTCAAAAGCCAAGTTGGAATAGGATAGGAGGGCGCCCTTGGGATAGGAGGGCGCCCTTGATGTAGGAGGGCGCCCTTGATGTGGAGGGCGCCCTTGATGTAGGAGGGCGCCCTTGATGCCAAGCTAAAGAGACACAGAAAGGAGAGCAGGAGAAAAAAAATCCGTATTTTAGCCTGGAATACACATCTTCGGTCAACAAGGTACTGATTTGATATTAATTACGATGTTTTCTCTGAAACGACTGAGATCTCCTTCTCCAGAGGAAGAACAAAGAGGAGAAAACAGGATTTTTAAGACGACAGTTCGTGAGAGAGGCGCCACACCCAGCTCTGATCCCAACACGGACATGGCAGAGGTACGTGATTCGAATCCAAACTCTACTGACCAACTCTTACGAGAAATTTTGAACAAAGTATCCGGCCTGGAAAATTTATATAAGAAAGTTGATATTATTTCTGAGAAAGTTATCAGCATTGAAAGGAAAGTAGAAGCATTGGATACAAGGATCATAGATTTAGAGCAGGGTTTTGAGTTCATTGAAACAGAAGTTATGGATTTGAAACGGCAAGTTGAAGAAATGAAGGAAATGAAAGCGGATGTGAAATATGCAAATGAGTTAAAGCGGAATGTTGTTGATCTCGTGAATAGGAGCAAGAGGAATAACGTCGTACTCCATGGAATTCCGGAGGGAGTCGAAGGTGACGCGCATGACTGCTCGCATTTCGTCAAGGAATTCTTCGATACGCATATGAATGTTTCCAACGTAGAGGTCGAAAGAGCACATAGAACGCCGGGTGGAAGATCTAGACAAAGAGATGCAACCATGGCAACAGCACGCCCCCGTCCCATTCACGTGAAGCTACTGAGATTCAACGACCGAGAAAAGATTCTGAAAAGGAGTGCTGCGCTGAAGGACGTCCGCATACAAGATAAGAAAATAGGAATTAGCGATGATGTACATCCGGAGACACGCGAGGAGCACAAAAAGCTGATGATAAGAGTGAAGAAGCTAAGAGAAGAAGGAAAGTTTGCGTTCATACCTAACTCCATTCCCAGAGTAATTAAGTACAAGGAAGGTGCTAAAGATAGTCCAGGACCGTTGAAAACACTCCGCGTGACAGACTTACAATAGAATCATTCCGAAAGGTAAAATGTGTCAAAAAAATAATCGAGGAAACCAAATGGAGTGAGATAAATGTAAAGACAGATTATGATCATCATCGACACATCAACATGATATTTTCATGACCAAGAAGACGGTTAATGTTTTTATTTTAATACTTATGATATTAGTATGGCTATTACATACCTTTTTAAAAAGAGAGAAAGTATAAATCCTCCTGCTCTCTTTTTTGGAGTAAAGATCGGTCCTCTATCTGAATGTTTTTAATTGTGAACACTGTGTGTAATTACACCAGGATCACTATGTGTTTTGTCTCATTTGTATTTGTTGGTTATTTGCCTCGAGCCTATAAGTCTAGGCTAAAACCACGACTGAACAGGCCACCTTATCTTATCTTGAATTATTATATATGTATTTTGTCATTGTTCAGGAGAAGTGGAAACCACTTTTGTATTCGTAGCTTGTTTATTATTTTAGTAATAACGTCGTGTTCTGTTTTTAAAGAAAGGATAAACTCCACAGGATTTGTTGGTTTTTATAATATAAAGAAAAAACAGTTTTATGAAGAGTAGTATAAAGATTGTTTAAATGAACTGCCGAGGTTTAGGCAATTCAGTGAAGAGAAGAGATGTTTTTGAATTATTGAAATTAAAGAATTATCATATATGCTGTTTACAAGATACACATTTTAACACTGATAAAGAAGATGATATAAAAAGATTTTGGGGAAACAATTGTTTTTTTAGTAACAAAACATCAAACGCAAGAGGCGTTGTGATTTTATTTCGTGATGATGTACCAGTGAAAGTAATAAGAACTGAAAAATGTAATGATGGAAATTTTGTTGCTATAGATATGATGTTATATGATTACAGTATTACTTTGATTTCACTGTATGGTCCTAACACGGATAATGTCGGCTTTTATGCACACATTGAGAACTTAATATTGGATTTCAACAACCCGTTTACAATCATTTGTGGTGACTGGAATTTGGTTCAGGATTTTGAAAAAGATACACACAATTATATCCGACTAAATAATCCCAAAGCGAAACAAAGGGTTGACGAGATGAAGATTAACTTAGAATTGATTGACCCATGGAGGGAATTGCATGGCAGTGATACAGTATTTACATGGCGTCAGCCTACACCTTACAAGGCTGCCAGATTAGATTTCTTTTTTATATCAAAAGAATTAATATCAGTAATTGACAGTACAGAGGTAGTACCTGGTTACAGATCAGATCACTCATGGGTAAACCTAACATTATGTTTGAATCGTGACAAAATCGGTCCCGGTTATTGGAAATTTAACAACTCCTTATTGAAAGACGGTGATTATACATGTAGAATAAGACAGCTAATTGCAGAAACTGTTGAAACTTATATTGTAAAACGTGACGGTGATATAAACTTCCCGCACGATAACTATGAGCATTGTAAATTCATGGTTAATGACCAATTATTTTTTGACACCTTATTAACTTTAATAAGGGGTGAGACGATTTCATATTCTGTGAATAAAAAGAAAAGAATGCGTGATTTAGAAAATGATTTAGAAAAAGAAATTGTAGCCCTAGAAATTGGTATGTTAAATGGACATGATACAAATAAATATATTGAGATGTTGGAAAACAAGAAAGTTCAGTTATATTTGATAAGAAAAGAAAAGATAGATGGTCTAAAGATGAGATCAAAAGTCAAATGGATGGAATTTGGTGAAAAACCTTCAAAATACTTCTTAAATTTAGAAAAAAGGAATGCAGTGAACAAACAAATAAATAGACTGATTGATAACGAAAATAAAACTATTTGTCTTCAGGAAAATCTTCAATCCGAGATTTTACGTTTTTATTCAGAATTGTATCGAAAGAACGAGGTCATTGATATTGATTTGAACACCTCTTTAAATTATGCTGATGTACCCAAGTTAACAGACTGTTTATCTCAATCTTTGGAAGGCAAGCTTACTATAGAGGAGATATATCAATCATTGTCAAATATGAAGAATTGTAAATCTCCCGGACTAGATGGGTATACAGTCGAGTTTTTCAAACATTTCTGGAAAGATATTAACTTTTTTTTGCTTAGATGCTTAAATTTTGCCTTTAAATCAGGTAGCATGTCACAGATTCAGAAACTTGGTGTGATATCTCTTATTCCAAAAAATAAAAAAGAAAGACTTTATCTTCGAAATTGGAGACCTATATCTTTATTGAATGTTACATACAAAATAGCTTCGGCAAGTATCGCAAATAGACTCAAAAAGGTGCTTCCTTTTTTAATACATGAGAACCAAAAAGGTTTCATGGAGGGCCGGTTTATTTGTGAAAATATTCGACTGTTATATGATTTGCTTTTGTATACAGATGTGAACGATATCCCCGGTTTATTGCTTTTAATCGATTTCGAAAAGGCTTTCGATTCGATTTCTCACAGCTTCATTATAAAAGTTTTTAAATACTTTAATTTTGGCCCATCGATTATACAATGGTTTAATGTCTTCTATGAAAATATTCAATCTTGTATTGTGGTAAATGGACACCTCACTCCGAGATTTAGAATCGAAAGAGGTTGTCGCCAGGGGGACCCATTATCTCCCTATATTTTCCTCTTGTGTGCAGAGATTCTTGGAATTTTATTTAGAAATACAAGGTGTATTAATGGAATAAGGATATCTGAACAAAATTTGAAATTGATTCAGTATGCGGATGATACTTTACTCACGTTAAACGGTACCGCTTCGGAATTGAATATCGCATTAAATATTTTAGATGAATATGCTGCAATATCTGGATTAAAAATAAATATTCATAAGACACGAGCGATTTGGATAGGGCTAAATAAAAACAAAAAAGACAAGATACTTATTGATCGTAATTTAACATGGGTATTTGATGAATTCTTTAGATATCTAGGTGTTGATTTTTGTACGGATTTGCAGAAGATGGTACAATATAATTACAACGAAAAAATTATAGAAATAAAGAGTCAAATGACATCATGGTTAAAAAGATATCTAACTGTGTTAGGAAGAGTAACTGTGGTTAAATCCTTGTTGGTTTCTAAGCTTAATTACCTCATTATGTCTCTTCCGAATCCTAGTGACGAAGTTTTAAAGGATTTAAATTCATTATTTTACAAATTCATATGGGAGGAAAAACCGGACAAAGTTTGTAGGATTCAAATGTCCCAAACATATTTAAACGGTGGGGTTAAAATGATAGACATATATTCACACTGTCAATCATTAAAGATTTCTTGGATTAGGAGAATTGTAAACGGATCAATTGATAGTTACATTCTAAGCTTTCTTACGTTATCCTTGCCAAGACTACAAGATGTTCTTTTGTATATGACATATATGGGTAGTCACTACTTTCGAGAATTATCAAAACAGACCTATAACTCTTTCTGGAGTGAAATGTTTTTTGCTTATAGTAATTTCTTAACTATCTATTATAATAATCATGTCAATATACCTTCACATCCTTTATGGAATAATAACATAAAAATAGGCAATTTGCCAATATATATGAAGAAATGGAGTGAAAGGGGTATACGTTTCATTAATGATATTTTGGATGAAGGAGGGCATTTTTTATCTTTCAAAGATTTTCAGGATCTTTATGATGTCCAGTCAAATTTTCTTTTTTATCATTCACTGTGTGCTGCTATCAAGGAAGCCTACAAAAGGTCCACTTTCAATAGAATCCCCAAACCATTAATTCCAGATGTGCTATCATTTATTACTAAACATAAAAAAGGATGCTCGCATATTTATTCCATTCTATTGAAACGACGAAAAACAGAAAACAAAAGCTTTCTTAAATGGAAGTGCATATTTGATCTGAACGATAAAAGGTGGGAATCATATTGCTCATTGGGTTTTCAGTGTACCATTGATGTAACATTGCGTTGGTTTCAATATAAGGTTGTGCAACGTATATTATTTACAAATGATTTGCTTTTCAAATTGAAATTAGTTTCAGTAAACAAATGCACCTTCTGCCGAAAAGAAATCGAAACGGTTTTGCATCTATACTCGGAGTGCAGGCATGTTAATCACATTTGGAAAGAGTTAGAGGTTTGGATTAGGACCAAAACCAGTGAGACTCTACATTTTTCAGATGAAAATAAAATATTCGGATTTATTGGAAAAAACAATTGTGCACTTAATTGTATTTTTATTATAGTAAGAAAAACTGTATATGATTGTAAAATAAACAATACAATTCCTCTTTTCAGTGTCATTAAATCCTCAATAATCAATTATTATCAAAATGAGAAATACATTGCCCAACTTAATTTCAAACAACGCAGATTCGACAAAAGATGGTTTCGGTTGAAAAATCTTTTTACTGTTTGACTTCAACATGTAAAATTATTTTGTTATACTTGTCAGTTCATTGTTTATATCAGTGATTGTATTATTCATTGTGCTCTGTACCTATTGATTTTTGATTGCCAATAAAATCCCTGTGGAGGGGAAAAAGATTTAAAAAAAAAAAAAAAAGTTGGAATAGGATAATATACACAACAACAAAAATAAGTCCCCCCTAAAACAAACATCCATAATTTCCGAACCTCTAGGAGTTTTTAATATATTTTTACATGAGCGTGTAGGTAATTTTATAAGATATCCTCTGAGTGAATGTTAGGGACGTATTTTATGTCATGCTTCAGTGAGCACTGCCAGAAGGAAAAATTGTCACTTTTTAAAAGTCACAGGCAAAATACCATGACTTTGATTCCAGTTTATTGGAACGAATTCCACATTCTCACCATGAAAAAATAGTCAAAAGGCATGTACAATGTACTTTCTAAAAGATGAAACCACTTTTTTTGCTAAATTTCACGGTTGAATAAACACAGTCAGAATTTGCTATAATTTGATTTTTTTTTACACATTTTTATCGATAAGAATGATCGAATATGATGACAATTACTTTTGGGAAGAGTGTCTTCAACAATATTCATAATTTTACGGTTCAATGAACATTCAATGAAAACAAAAAATACGCAAGTATTGTTTCAATTTGGTAACTGAAATTATCTTTTCTCAACCTCTTTCGTTATGCTCATGACCAATTAACATGCTTCAATGATTCAAAGGCGTTTAATTAAACATTCACGCTTGAATGAACATGTGGAATGTGATTAGCTTGTTTTTACGTTATTGGACAAAATCAATTGCAAACTATGGATATCCGTCACAAACCTTCTTGCATAGTTCATTTCATATGATTTTCATGAAAATCCCGATGTTTAATGCTTCAGTGAGCACACAAGATTCGAAAATTATGCAAATGAGAAGAAAGTTCAAGGCCTTGGACCCATTCTGTGCCGTATCGAACAGTTATTTTGGTGTGCGCGCCTTTTGCTTAGTGTCATACTGAAGCCATGTGCGAAGTTTCATGAAAAAAATGTTGGCAGAAGTAACAAAACCGTCCATGAAACAAACTCTTATTTCACTTTTGTTGAAATTCTGAATTTCTCTCCCATAGACATTGTGTACACTATGGGTGCATAATTATGTTTAGGAAAAAGTAACCCCTTATTCAATGTGACGGAACTTTTTTCAAAGCTGTCTATAGCATTATCATTTGGCAGTAATATTTATCAACCTCTGGGTATAATTCTATGCAAAAGTGAAATCGATTTGTTAATTTATGGATGAGTGAGCACGCATCATAGGGGGAAAGGGGCATTTTCAATGTCACAGACTCATTTTAGGGGTTATAAAGTGAATATTGGGGGCAAATTCGGTTTCAAATGTTACTTAATTGCTGTTGTTTTTATCATCCATCATTTTTATCATCACGCACTTTCCGAACTTTTTACACTTTCATGGTTGAGCGAGCACACTCGAAAACTAATACTCTTTTTACTGCAAAAAAGTATTCGTTTCCTATTAACTCTTTTTACTGCGTAAATGTAATCTTTTCCTAACAATTTCTTAGGATCAGTAGAATTTATGGAGAAATTAGTGGTGGAGCCAGAATTTGAAAGTGGGGAGGAGCCAAGACATTGGGGGAGGGGAGCCACTAAACATTATCAAATTTTAACAGTTTTTAACAAGTTACAGAGGATACAACCATAAAACCCTACAAATGTATGATGATACGTCACCAAAAAAAATTGTGCTCACTCAACCATGAACATACGTTATCAAAATTTGGTGTGGAGTGGCTAATTGATGGATAGTAAAGCTGCATTAACACCATAAAATTCATCAATAACAACTTTTGCCCTACTTTGTATTTACACAATCTGAAAAACGACTCTTGTGACTTTCAAAAATTGTCATTTTTAATTCAATCTTTGATTACTCATGCATGACCCAACCGATCAATCTCATTTTTCCCCGGCAGTTGTTTAATGAGTGTAAAAAACCACCTTGAAAATATTATATCTCAAAATTATTCCGTTCAAAAGTTACAGCATTTTGATTTAGGGGGGACTTACTTTTTTGTTGTTGTGTATATATACATATTTGTGAATTTCTATCCAGAAACCCCCAAAACATAGAAAACACAGCCCTTCTAGAGTTTCTATGACGAGGATTCTTTTATGAAAATAACTTTCCATTTTTACAAGTATAAAAGTTGTCATTCGAAATAGCATAATGCGCTAGTACATGTTAAATATATAGATTTTCTTGTCAATGTATTGTCTAGAACTGCCTGCGAACATAAATAATACAGGTTTTCTAAGGTTTTCTATGACGAAGAATTAATTTATGACACTTTTTATACTTTTTGAACAAGGTAGCTAGGCCTAATCGTCGCAGTTAGCATAATTAACATAATGTGCTAACATAATTGTGCGTAATGTATACTTTTCTTTGTCATTGTATTGTCTAGAACGACCTAAAAACATAAACAATTCAGCTTTTAATAATATTTCACATTACTGAAGATTTATCATTCATAGTAACAAAGAAATAGAATACAGAATCGTTAAAAAAAGATATTCTTTTTGCTCATATTCGTAAATGGAGGTTTGATTTGTGGAAATTTCCGCCTATAATTAATGCACTGTAAATATTCTGGCTGATCTGTATGGTCGTAATTATCTTGATATATTATTTTGTAGTAATTTTTGTTTATGTTTAGAATAAACTTTTTTGCGACATTATGCGAATCTTTAAAATGCCATAACTTTCTTAGTTTACATCCAATTTGGATGAAATCTTCAGTGTCATGCTTCATTAAAATTTTCTCCTTTTATTCAAGTCAACTTTTGGTTGGGGTGGACTTGTCATTTAAGGAATGTCTTGAGCAATAATCATGATTCGAAAGCCCAGTGCAACCTACACGATCCGTTGCGATCCGATTTTAAATTTAGTATTCCATCGAACTTCAAATACAATAATTTTACTTCTTGGAACTTTCATATTTCGTGAAAAATGTGATTTGTTAAAAATCGCGTCGCAACGGATCGTGGAGTGTGCGCTGGGCTTAATACACGAAGAAACGCCCCTGTCTGCGTTACCATCGTTTTTTTAAAGATCTTCAACACAGGAAGGAACACCTCTGTCTCCTTTACCGTGGCTATTATTTTCCTTATTTCCTTATTTTTATTTTATGACAAATACCCTGATTAACTTTGTGAAACGCTGTTAACAGTACTAGCCCTATTCTTGTATATGATATATCCAATAATGCTTGCTCCGAAGTAAAATATCAGGAAGAGACGATTACAATGAGAGCAATAGCCCATCCCTCAAGAGGATCTCGAACTAGAAGAGAAATAAATAAATGAATGAATAAATAAATAAATAAATAGAAATGGATAGATTAAGCAGTAGAAAGATGAATAAATAGGTAAATTGATAAACAGATAGATAGATATAGATAGAAAGAAAAATGGATGGATGGATGGATGAATGAATGGATGGATAGACGGATGGATAGATAGATCAACAGACAGATCAAGGGAAAGTGGGAGAAGAGATAGAGAGAACATGAGAGTGAGTTAGAGAGATAAAACAAAAGTGAGTTAGAAAGATAAAACAAAAAGTTAAAAATAATGGGGTAAACCATGAAAATATAAATTTTCATGGTTACTGTTGTTGTTGCTTCTTCTTCTTCGTCCCCCTCATTACTATACTACAACTACAACTGCTGCTACTACTACGTCCGGGTAAAATACACAAGCAGTCGATTTTTTTTTTTTTTTTATTTACAATTGTTAGGAATGCTCGAAAGAATATTTTCGTCCCAAAATAAGATTTTTAGGAGTTTTAATTAGTTTTAATTAGTAAATCCGAGCAAAAAGTATGATTTCATACATAAATTAACATAATTGATTCCCATGAAATAAAACAAAATATATGGATTTAGTGCAATTTATCTATGCAACTGTAGCTTGTGTCATCCTCTATCGTTGTGCAAATTTTCTTCGTGATCGCGCCATCCACGGTCGAAAACTTGAGGGGGCACCCTCGCCCCCGGGAAATAGCCCATACAAGTAACAAGGGATAATTATTAAGCCATTACCGACCTTGGGGTGCTTCATAAAGCTGTTCGTAAGTTAAGTGCGACTTTAAGAACGACTGGTGAACTTTTCTTACACGTGTACAACAAAAAAGGATCACCAGTCGTTCTTAATATATGAATAGCTCATGAAACACCCACCCAATATCAGCACAATATTTACTTAATAGACGCGGTTCACAATAATCTTGTTTCTCCTAAAGACGACAAGAACACACTTGTCGAAACGTCGAGATTAGGCGGTCCTTTTTAGGACCAACACTCGCCCAAGAAAGATATATGGTGTACCGTGAAACCTACTACACTATTCTTCGCCATGGAAACCTTCAGAAGTTACAAAAATCTTGTGTGTTGTTTGAAATAAGAAATAAACTGAAACTGATTCTAAACCTGAAAAACGACCTACCTGGATCTTCTGAGCAGGCAATTCCAATTCCATACGATGGAGAACAGCTGACATCACCTCCAAGGATCAAAGTAAGATTTAGTCGATTTGACAGTCCCACAGGCTCAAAAACCTTAGAAATGTTCTTTCCGATGAAGTTTTTTCTTGATTCGTGTTCCCATGGGGTCCTAGAACAAATTCAGCTTGGTCGCCCAAAGTTGCCGTTTGGGCAATTTTTCTAATTTGCATAAATCCAAAATGGCCGCCAGATGCCATCTTGAAAAATTGAATTTGATCCCCTTGCACCAGAATAACGAGTAATACCTACGTTTAGGGTTTTGGGGTGTGAAGAATCTCATTCTGCTATCTATTTTGCAATGTAAGGTCATCTTCAGGTCAAATCCAAGATGGCCGCCAGATGATGCTACTTTGAAATATTAACTTCTGAACGCTTTGTCCCAGAATCATGAATAATACCACTTTTCGTGAGTTATTTGGTATGTTGATTCCATTTCTGTTAATAATTTTGCAATATATATAGGATCATCTTGAGATCAAATCAAAGATGGCCGCTAAACGCCATATTTAAAAAAAAACCTATTCCCGAGTCTATTGGACCTTGGACCTTGAAGAAGTACTCTCCCAAAAAGCGTACACGCTGTCTTCAAGAGGGTTAGGCTACTTTTGTGTGTAGGAGCTCATATAAGGGGTTTCAGTGAGAATGGTTCATTTCTCTTAATCTCTCCATTTTTAGTTTGAGGTCAAGTCAGGTCTAAGATGGTCAGATTGTTTATAGATTTCGTCATTAACCTCTCACCTAAGAATGAAACCTTGCAAGATTTGGGCTATTATCCATTTCGGGAGTTCCAATCATTTTTTATGTCCAACCATACTTTTCTAGTGAAAGGACTTCAAAGCATTATTTGAATTAAAAAGTTATTTTCCGTATTTTTCAGAAAATTATAATTAACTTATTACCTTCCTTTATATCATTGGGCTTTAATTTTTTCCTGACTTGGTCAGCATCAGGAGTGCACTTTTTAGCCTCCTAAGATAGGCTGTCCCCCAAAACTGTTCCATTGTCATATAATTCCATGAGCACAGTTTGCTACAACGCTGGAACATATCTGGTACCTTCCCTCAGTTCCTGTGAACAGTGGTGTAAAGCAAGGCTTCGCCTGGCCCTGACACTCCTTGGGATCTTCTCCATGCTTCCCCAGTATGCATTTGGCGAATGCACAAAAGGCATCTATATCCGTACCAGAGCAGGTGGGAAACTCTTTAGCATTGACCGACTACGTGCTAAAACAATGGTCAGGATGGTTCTCATTTGTGAGATGTACGGCAACGACGTCGCCCTTGCCTCTCACGAAGAGGCGGGAGTACAAGACATAGTTAGCCGTCTGTCCTGTGCATGTAAGGAGTTTGGATCACCAATCAGCCTGTAAAAGACAGAATTCCTGATCGACTCAAGACAATGACTGCCCTCCAGATATCTTTATCAACAGCACGCACTCATCTGATTGTGGTGGACTCCTCACCTACCTTGGATCGTGACTATCTTTCTCCATCTCCCTTTCACTGGATAATAAGTTAGGCACCAGGATAGGAAAATCTGCCGAAGTCATGGCCAAATACTTATAAAGTAAAGAAGTGAGTACGGGAAAACGTACGCCGATCAACATCTTCTATGTCAGCTGCCTCGGACGTATCCTGCACTTAAAATGGCGGGACAGAGTGAAAAATGCAGAGGCCCTTCAGCGTACATGCTGGCATCCCCAACTTATTCTCACTCCTTAGTCAAGGACACATCAAGTGATTTGGGGCATGTTCGTCGCATGAAACTTACCTTGGCGATTCCCAGAAGGGATTCGCCAATGTAAGGTGAGCTGTGTGATAAGTCTCACCCCATCGGTCGATCACACATGCAAACGTGACATATAACTTGGCGGCATAGGCAAGTACACTTGGTAAGATGTGGATAGTCGCCATCTATGGAGAGCTACTAAGTACAGGTGTCAAGACGTCAGAAAATAATTGGAAATGCTAAATTGGCAGAACAAAGACCTAGGAGAAAGGCTGGGGCAGCATCTCTATCTGGACCTGTTTCAGCGCCATCCTCCTTCATCTGTAAAATTTGCTCTAGAGACTGCCACTCAAGAGCGGAGCTCTACAGCCACTCTCCAAAATGTAAGACCTAGCGCTACACCATCGTCTGTTGAGACGAACGGATGCCTACCTATCATTAGACACTTTTATTTAGGAAAAATATGGAGAAAACAGTTTCAAATTCAAATAAGACTTTAAAGCCTTTTCGGTACAAAAGTATGGATAGACATTAAAACAAATATTGATAAGAACACGCGAAATGGATCATAGTCCATGCAAACCTCATTCTAAGGTGAGCGATTAATGTCGAAATCTGACAACCTTCTGACCATCTCAGCTCTGACTTCACCTTGACGCAAAATTGATAATTGATAATAAAGAAATGAGTATTCTAACTGAAATCCCCTTACATTAGCTCTTACACATAGGCCTCAGAAAGTATTTTTTTTTTCAAGATGGCGTTTGGCAGCCATCTTGGATTTGATCTGAACATCCTTTTTTGCAAAATTACAACAGATATTGAATCATCATACCAAATACCTCATGAATAGAGTTATTATTCATGACTGAGGGGAAAGGGTTCAAACTTAATATTTCAAGATGGCGTTATTTGGCAGCCATCTTGGATTTGACCTGAAGATGACCTTATACTGCAAAATAGATAGCAAAAATTGATTCTACACACGTCAGAAAGGGGTTCAAATTAAAATTTTCAAGATGGCATCTGGCGGCCATCTTGGATTTGACCTGAAGATGACCTTATATTGCAAAAATAAGAACAGATATGGATTCTACACACCCCTAAACCACTAAAAGTAGTTATTCCTCGTCATTTTGGGGCAAGAGGTTCAAAAGCTAGGTTTTCAAGATGGCATCTGGCGTCCATTTTGGATTTATGCAAATTAGCAAAATTGCCCAAACGGCAACTTTGGGCAACCAAGCTGAATTTGTTATAGGAACCTGAATCCAGAAAAAAAATTCATCGGAAAGAAAATGTCAAATCGACTAAGTCAAACTTTCCTCGTCACCGACACATTCGACATTATCCAGATGGAGAGGCCTAGAAATATAGTTCGTATAGATGTTGACTTTACTGACATGATCATAGCCCAGTTGGCGGCATGCCACTTTAGCTTCACTTTTTTTTCCAGTTGGTCCTGCAGATGTATATATCTCAAGTCTATCCTCATCGAAGGTTTCTCCATCTCGTAGCCGTACATCCCCTTCTGATGGAGCAACTAAAATTAAAAGAGAATCTCATGACTTTGAAATATCGGAACATTAACCGTGGGAGCTAGTTTTGAGGTGTCATCATTAGAGATATAGAAAAAACATGTTTTACCTTCTCCAAAACCAGTAGGTGCGCCAGCTAGGGTATTTTAATAGGTTGCGGGCAAGCTAGACGACTTGATGGTTACGCCATATTTTTTTCTCATATTAAAATATAGATGTATGATAGCACACTTCCCAGACTTTTTATACCGTTCTCCTTCCTCCCCCTTTTCTTCTCTTTTCACCCTCTGTTTCACTTTACTTAACCCCCCCCCCCTCCATCAAAACGCATACGTGCGTGGCCACCCCCAGTGGCTGTAGGTCTTGATCGAATTTAGATGACATCTTTTGCATGATAAAGTTACTTGAATGAGAGAGAAATAAGTTGATAGGCCTAGTATAAACAGTTTGTCATAGGATTCTACTAAGCAAGGGAAAAACAAGATAAATATTAGGTATAGATTTAAAGCATAGAACATAACATATATTTTTAAATGATAAAGCATCCAGAAATAAAATAAGTATATCTAATATATCCAACACTTCCAAAATATCCAATGTAGCCATACTTACCCTCACTTTCACAGACGATGCCTGCGTCTTCTTGATGAAGTTCACAGTCTTCAACACCCCATCCATCATTCTCACAATCAAGAAGATGTCCTTCTGTTCCATTACATCTTACATTACTCAACATCACCGTCTGTCCAAGGTTTCCACCTCCATACATGGAGTTCCTGGTCGCTAGGATGGCCATCTCGAAGCCCAACTGGCGACAAGCAACATCGGCATCTTTCAGAATCAGCAAAAAGATGCGAATTATAAAATTGCCATATAGGCGAAGGCAGAGTTTAAAGAGATAAAGAGACTAATTGTATTTATTGTCTCCATTTGACAAATGAGAGATGTTTTGACAAGATCGTTTGCGTGAGCGACTGGATCATTCTGGTTCTATGAATTAAAGTTTGCATGAAAACAATGTGAATTTCTGTTCAAAATAATCAGTATCCATGACGCATTTGCAAATTATTATCAACAAAATATCCGTGCATTACGAAGGAATTAAAAATAAGATCAAAGAGAGGAGTGAAGATTCATCACAAAAGGCTCATTTTCTGACCAGTTAAAGCATTATTTTATCCTGTCTATTGAATTAATGGTATCATCCAGGGATAAAATATAGATAAACATCAGAGAAGGAATAACGCCCGAAGTGTATAGCGGGGGCTTTTAGACAGTTTCAGCTAAAGTGATTAGTATATTTACGACCGAGCAAAGTGATGTGATTTATTTATAAGAAAGTGATACAGATCATTAATTTTTCTGATTCATCCTGATCGCAAAACCCTTTATATAAATTACATTGCTTGTGATCACTCATCATTAGTCACTTACATAGTAGTCAAAATAAATGCTTGGATACGTGCAACAAAATCATATCATAATTATTAAGGATACACTTCATATTACATACGTTTCAGATCCCATGAATAATGACAGATAGTACCCCACTCATTGTGACGTAGTATTTGAACTCGACCTTCTGATTCGATACCAACACCAGCTCCGACTAATCGAATATCTTCTTCCGTTTCTAAAGGGTCATCAAGCAAAACAATAATAAAGATGGTCGTAAAACATAATGGAAAACGCGTTTTTACTATAGAGATTATGTTATTGGTCAGTCTTATAAGCTTATCACAATATTTGGAAGTATGACGAAGAAAACCCAACGCAATTCGAACGATCTTAGACGCTACCAATATGAAAGATTTAGTTGATCTCTCACTCTCAATTAAATTATTATTGCAAGTTGAAATAAAATGTAGAATATGCTAGAAGATTGAGGAGAGGGGAGTTGAGAAGGGAAAGAAAGGAGGGGGAATATTGATTTGGCCCCCAATGATTTGGACAACCTGAAAAATTCATAATAGGCAATGAAAATATCAGTTTTAAAAAGCATTGGAAACCACTATAAAACCATTCACTTAGCATAATAATAATGCCAAACATACAAAGTTGTCGATTTTTTTTGCACTTTGAGCGCCAAATTCAGTATTACAATTGTGGCATTTTTTTTTCTCCAATATTATCCCCCACCCGCATTCCGAAAAATGGATCGACGCCCCTCCCAGGCAGTGCATCACACTGGTTGTCTAATTGTCCCGCTTGATATAATTCTAAGACGACTCGTCTTACAATAATTATATCAGGCGGGACAACTCTCTTATGTAATAACTCGCCAGTTTATATATAGCACATCTAACACCTGTTTCAAAGAATAATATTTCTTACCATTTCCATTTGAGCATAATTATGATCCCGACATCCTGTGAATGATCGCATTCTACTACATCGTCTCCCTAGGTACCATCGCAAACCGTCAGACAATCCTCTACACCAACACATCTCGCATCAGCAAGATTTATAGGTAGACTAGCGTTCCCGCCAAAATACCCATCGTACATGACAGAAACAGGTTTCCAACTCAACGCAACTCTCCCGAGGCCTCGTCCTTCGGCTTCATCGAACAGACGATTGATTGATTGGTGGGTGGATTTTTTTAAGGATTTTTTTTTTTTAACAAGTGCACACCAAGTTACCAATAATGCCTATAGCATTTCCATTTATTTGAAAGCAGGATAAAAGAGCATTGTAGATTAAATGCCTTGCTCACGGGCATAGGTGCCGCGGCCGGGGATCGAACCCCGGACTTTCCATGTATAGTCAGGCGCCTTAGACCACTTGGCCACGGCACCATGGATGTATTGATCGATCGATCGATCGATTGGTTGGTTGATTCATTCATTCATTCATTCATGAAATGTAATGAAATGAAATGAAATGAAATGAAATTAAGAACTGCTTTGAAAATGAGACGATATGTGTCTACTCACCAGTCTCTGCTTCAGCCATGTGTGCCTGGAAGATATTAAGCATCATCATTAGTACTATGAGCATGCAAAGGATATTCATATTTCTTGATAATGAAGTATACGTTATTATGAAAAAATAACCGTGGCTCATGAAACCATTTTCGTCTTATATACGCTCATGCATGTTTGATGAATAATTTTTATCTATGATAAATTGTTTATCATTACGTTAATTATTTCGTACTTTGATCATGACGAATTAATAACATGATCAGTCTTTAAAGTTTAGCTTCTTTGTCATGGTGACTAAAGTGAGGGTTCCCCCTCTCTCCCTCTCTCTTCCTCCCCCTCTTTCTCTGTCTCTCTCCCTCTCCCTGGCAGTTGCGTATCAGGGGTCGGTGGCCGGGGGGGGGGGGGGGTCAATAGCCAAAACTTTCCCGGTCATATCATGGAATGAACAGGATTTTTTATGATTGTGCACAAGTGTTTTAGGGCAAAGCTCTCTATGCGGGAGTTTCGTGAAGAGTTAAAAAAAATAGAGAGAGCAAAGCACGGAGTGAGTGGTGAAAGCTTTTTCATAAAAGTCCCGAGCGAGCGAGAAAAGAAATTAATATTTTCATTTAATCTTACTTAGTGATATATTTTGACCTGTGACGTAATAAGCCAAAAATGTTTAGGGGGCAAAATATGGTGAATCAGGCAAAATTTATAAAACGTTGCATGCGAGCAAAAATTTCGATAATTTTATATCATACAATATAAAATTTTGACATAATATTCAGAAAAAATATCATATTTCACCCTTCTCTCTTTCCTTTAATTTCCTTTTTTTGGGGTCGAGGATTTTTTGGGGGAAGCAAGAGCCCCAAGCCCCCCCCCCCCTGTACACCACTGATTTTGACATGATATTCACAAAATAATCTTGTACTCTTTCTTTCCTTTTCTTTCTTCTCTCCTTTCTTTTTATTTTTCTTAGTCTTAGATAAATTTTTGGGCCCATGCCCCCAAAGCCTTCCAATTGAGCGCCAATACTATGTGGATGGGGGTGGAGTCCCCGGAAACTCTCGAGATTCAGCCATTTCTCAAACCTTAAAGATGGCTGCTATTTTAATCACGAGTATGCATGGGTTTTACAAAACATAATTTTAACGCAGTTACGCAGTGGCTTAATAAACCAAACATTTTGAATAACATGGGAAATGTGGGAAAAGTTCTAAAAAGTCGGAAGCGAGCACGAAAATGTTTGGCTCTTTGAGAATTGAATTATAATTATGTAATTAAAGGGGTATGCTATATAGTCCTTGGTTAGGGATAACATAGGCGATGCTGGGGTGGTTGTTTTTTTTTTGTTTTTTTTTACCAGTTATGTTATTTGTGTATTTGTAGGGCCCCGGTTATAAGCAGTCTTGCTCCTTAGGGGTCCTGACCATTAAGTAATTTGTAACCTGTTATATTTTGAATTAGTTTGTTTGTATCATGTTATTTTTGTTAATATTTTGATGTCTTTTTAATGGTCAATAAATTGAATTGAATTGAAACCTCCGGAACAAAGTTCAGTCATTTTTTGTCCTAATTGCGACTGTATTGCATGAAATTTAGCAAGCCTATGTAGACTTCATCAATTTTTTTCTTCTTCCCGTTCATTATTTTTAATCCTATTGATTTTATTTCCGTTTGTTCATTTTTCAACTCGGCTTTTCCCCTAGCATTCTAGATCATTCAATTTTACCTTCATTTCCCGTTTCTTTTTGTATCTTTTCTTTCCTGTTCCCGTTCATTTATCTCTCGATCTTAACCCACCCTATATTAATGCTTTGACAGCTCGCTTTGTTATCAAATGGAAAGGACGATGCCAACCCACATGTACATAACTACGTTGGTTAAACGAAACGACTCAATCCCCCACCCCCCCCCCCTTATTCATGGGAGGCGCCAATATATAGGGAGGGGAGACAACTTAAATGGACGTCATGTAATATTCATTTCCATTCCTATTCCCCATTTCCTTCTTTATTTTTCTTTCCATTTTTTCACTACTTCAAAATCACTACTGCAACCCCCTACTGTGGTACCCCAATTGTAATCATGCCCGGATAAAAAGAAGATGAAGATGAATACACAAGCCAAGTGAATGAAGATAAGAGTAATCAAGTGAGCGAAATGACATTGAATGATAAAAATAAAAAGATAATTATCTTCTTAACGTCAGTTTGGCGAAAAAGGGCGCTATCTATTCAGATCGAAAATGCTACTAATTTTGACCAAAAAATAACAAACAAACACAAAGGGTTTTGCGACATTGATCATACTGCGAATGAAAATAAGAAGAGAATTATCTTCTTGACGTGAGTTTGGCGAGCAAAGCGGACTATCTATTCAGATCGATATTGCGATAAAAAAGAAGAAAAAAGACATACGCACAAGGCAATATGTGACAACGATCGCACTGTGAATGAAAATAAGAAGAGAAAATGCTACTAATTTTGACGGGGAAAAAAACCCCACATTGATCATACTGCAAATGAAAATAAGAAGAGAATTACCTTCTTGACGATCGAAAATGCGATAAAAGAAAAAAAAAGACACACACAAAAGGCAGTTTGTGACAATGATCGTACTGGGAATGAAAATATGAAGAGAAAATGCTACTCATTTTGACGGAAAAACAACAAAAACACAGGACTCTGCAACATTGATCATACTGCAGATGAAAATAAGAAGAAAATTATCTTCTTGACGTGAGTTTGGCAAGCAAAGCGGACCATCTATTCAGATCGAAAATGCGACAAAAGAAAAAAAGACACACACTCAAGGCAATATGTGACAACGATCGCACTGTGAATGAAAATAAGTAGAGAATGAAATCTTCCTGACTTCAAACTGAAGAAACACCGATCAGAGAAAAAGAGAAAAAAATAGAAGTTAAAAAATCTTCTTTTTGATGCGAGGGATTAAAGATTTCCTGTATATTGGCTTGTCTCGGGGATAATGTGCTCAGAAAAAGGTCGGATTCACCAACATGGAATTCAACTTTTATTAACGGTATTATCTATCCAGAATAAGACACTAAGATACAGAATTAAGTCGACATTATTATTACACTAGTATTGGCCTACATAAATATTTCTTTCGAACATCTGTTTTGTATTAATCGAGACGGCAATAAAGATAATTTAAGTAGAGCCAAGTAATCAGGTCCCTTTGGCCCATAATTTGAAGTTTTGGGGACAGAGTTTACAAAGCACCAAACTTTCCCTATGTCACTATAAGGTCAATAGCTTCATTTTTCCCACAGAACATGGTGTTGAAAATTGCGTCTTCATGTAAAAATATGCTAATTTATGTAAATCAGTAGTAATTTATACATGTAACTATATGCCAATATGTATTAATTAGTAAAATGGAATAAAGAGAAACAAAACTTTAGGAAAGTCTCTATCAGATCAATAGCTTTAATTTTACCTATAAAATATGCTATTAAAAAAATCCTGTTTTCAAGCAAAAATATGCTAATTTATGTGAATTAGCAGTAATTTATGCATGCAATTATTATAATATGCCAATAGCTATCAATTAGTAAAATGTAATAGAAATACACCAACTTTAGGAAAGTCTCTATCAGATCAATAGCTTCAATTTTGGGGACACACCCACACCAAGAGCTATGCATACGGAGGTATATAGCCATGTACTACCATCCAGAGGCGTCGATCATGGGGGGCGGGGGGCGATCGCCCCACCAATGAAAATATTGGGGGGGGGCAAACATATCGTTTTGCCCCCCCCCCCAATAATTCCGGATGTGCAAAAATAAAATAAGATATAATGCTCAGCAAGCGAGATTGAGATACACAAATCGTTCTTTATTTCAAATCGTGCTCAAAATGTCCGCTTTTCAGATTGGAATATAAAAATTTTCAGCTCGCGCTTTGCGCTCGTATCATTTCTGTAGCAAAAACGCATACTTTTCATGATTAAATAGGTGAATAAAATGTCCCGTTTTCAGTTCTAAACCTCAAAAGAACTCCCGCTTTGATTTGCAACAATCTTTTGTTGGATATGTATCTTGTTTTTTTTTATCAAAAACGTCCATTAAACTGTCGTTTTTTTTCAGATCGAAATATTAAAATTTTCAGCTCGCGCTTCGCGCTCGCATATATTGTTCTTTTAGATACCAATCTTAATCATTGGTACCAAAAATGCTTAGAATATCAGGCTTTCAGGTACGAGAAATTTCAGCTCGCTCTCGGCACTCGCATTATCTGTTTAGTGCATGAGATATGTATCCTCCTCATGAGTTACTACAAACAGTCCTAAACAGGTACGCTTTTCCTGTTTTAAAGTCAGTATACTAAAAAAATTCAGCTCGCGCTTCGCGCTCGCATTTATTTGTTGGTGAGATACGTGTCTGTATCTCATGAGTCATACATATATATATATACAGTGCGTATCAAAAAAAACAAAAGTTTATATCAGACATCTCCAGCATTTTTTTCACTAAGTTTTTATCATTTAAAGTGGGTTTACATTTCATTTTTCATTTAATACTTGTTTCTCCACACTTTTTCCAAGCTTGACAATGATTAACAAAATGAAAATGAAGCCTAAGCCATTTCGTGTAAATCACAGCTCAGTGTGAAGCAAATATCGTCACGATGGCCTCGGTGTGTGGGGGAGAGGGCTTTTGCGCAACGCACTCTTCGAAGTGTTTTGGGCAAGGAAACAAGTTAAAAAGGTAAAAGATATCTTCAAATCAATTTTACAAGCTAAATTCCACGTGTTCTTTATGATTAAGGTCTACTTTTATTCGCATAACTATTTCGAAGTTCTGCGCAAATCATTTGTCACTAACTTTTCAAAAGTAAGTGGTGCTCACTCAAGCGGAAATATTTTTCGACAGTTTTATCGTCATTTGCTTAAATGGATCTGTACCAATATTAAGATGTGGAAAAATCTTCAGGATATTACATATGAATAATTTTACAGGATTTTTTCAAAGTGTAAACTTTTTTTTGATACGCACTGTATATATATATAATATGCCTATGTGTGTGTGTGTGTGTGGGTGTTTTGCACGATTGAGCGCCTTTGAGCCCCTTTGAGCCATCTGAAAAATGGATCGACGCCCCTGCAGTGCCATCTGTCAGTTAAAGGCTTATAACGATTTTCACGATGGCTATAAAGTAATGAATTACAGTTAATTTTCAGCAGTTGGGAGACAAAATGCTGTCCAAAAACCTCTTTCAATTTTGTGTAATAATCACATCATGGGCGATGTATACGTAGGCATAATGTATTTGTGTGCATTATACTATCTCCTTTCAGTTAAAGGCCTGTCATGATTTTTTTTCGATTGCTATATTGTAATGAATTTGTTGAAATGTTAAGTACCGGTAATACCGGTAAATATCAATATCACCAGCTTCACCGTGAGGAGGGATTGTAGACCCATAAATCATTCAAGCAGCAGTCTGATCGAGACTATACTTGAAGAAGGCAATCCGTGACGACAAACCAGAATTGGATGCTATAATGTGGTAAACACTGTGCGAAACATTGAGAGGATGGGCAAAGGACAGTCGCAAGAAAACATCATGCCAGTCCATGCCAAGGTTACGCCAGAACCGAATTCTCCCGAATAGATTCGGACTAATTCTGCCCGAATATTGCCCGATTCAGATGCCGGATTTGGAACCTATTATTCTCTGATTCTGAGAGTTCCCCGAATCAATTCAGGAGGGATTCGGGAGTGTTCTGTACTCCCACCCCGAATGCGAGAAATTTGGGAGGGATTCTTTGGAACATATTCTTCTGATTCGGGGAGCTCCCCGAATCAATTCAGGAGCAATTCGGGAGTATTCTGTTCTCCCTCACCGAATGCGAGAAATTTGGGAGGGATTCGGGAACATTCGTGGAGGGGTTGTTTCGTTTTGAAATGTTCAAAACCAGCTGAATATCGTCCAAAATGCTCCCGAATGTGGCCACAACAAATTTCATTCGGGCCACATTCGGGATTTATTCAAATGAAATTCGGGTGGATTCTGCGATGCATACTGGGCAATTCTGGGAAGTAATTCTTGGCAATTGTGATCCAATTAGGGACCTATTCCCTATTCCGGACCAATTTGCCTCTGATTATATTCGATCCGAAATAATTCAAGAGAACTCATTATTGGTGTATAACCCTTGCCTTAAGCCCCCGGCACACTTATTCGGAATCAGCAGGAATCAAGAAGAACCAGCCGGAATGAAAATTTTTCAAAATTCGAGCCAGATTCGGGAGGGAATTTCGAATTGATCTAAATTTGTAAAAATGCCGTTCAATGACCTCAATGCTCCTCAGTGACTCCTCAGTGCTGACTGACGTTGCAGCAACAGCTAGCCGTTCTTTTATGCGATTCGATTCTCCCATGAATGAGATCGGAATGTTTCGAATGTTGTTGAAATGTCAGAATATTTGGAATGCAGTCAGAGTGCTATTGGACTGCACTTTGAATGCCGTTCGATATTTTTCCGGTTCGATCGAATGCACCTCGAAAGTTTTGAGCATGAGCAAAACATTCGGGCCGGACACAAGAATGGACCCAAACATTTGGAATGCACTCAGAATGCAGTCAGAATTTTTAGAATGCACTTCGAATATCCAGAAATGTGCCAAGAATTTTCATTCTGATGGCATTCCGGCTTATTCCGCCTCTAGTGTGACATTAGCTAGGGTTACATGAAAACCGAATCATCGGCGAATCCATCCGAATACTCGTATTCGGGTGGTTTCGGGAGTATTCTGTTCTCCCTCCGCGAATGCGAGAAAATTCTGCAGGAATTCGGGAACATTCGCAGAGGAATTCGGTTCATTTTTAAAATTGTTAGCCGAAACCAGCCAAATACTCTCCAAAATACGCCCGAATTTGACCACAATAAAATTTCATTCTGGTCACATTTGGGATATATTCGCATGACATTCGGCTGGATGAGGGGAGGCATTTGGAGTATTCTGGGCAGATTTAGACCTATTTGTATCATTAGGGCGTAACGGTCCGATCTCGGCGCATTTGACCAAATTCGTTCCGATTCGGGTCAACAATTGACTGTAATCGGAGCAATCGGGTCACATTCGGCTCTATTCTGGTCACTTTTTGGCTCGATTCTTGCCACAATTCGGGTGGCATTCGGTTCTATTTGGGATGTCCAAAATTGATACGGGTCAATTCTTTGCGGTTCTGCGCTGAATCGGTACCTATTCTGGACCCATTCGTCTCTATTCAATGCAATACAATAAGTATTTATATAGCGCTCTTCGCAATGATTGTACCATAGCGCTTTACAAATGAGCAAAATCAAAATTGTGAAATAAAAAAAATACATACATAAATAACAAGTAAATTAACTATTAAAAAGAAATGTCTTTAATGACCGCTGAAATGCTCCCAGAGATGGCGATTCACGGATGCAGCGGGGGAGCTGGTTCCAGAGGCGTGGCGCAGCAGCAGCGAACGATCGGTCCCCTTAGGAGGTAGCAGCTAGTTCTTGGTCTTGCCAACAGAGTGGTATCATTGCCCGATCGTAGTCCACGCCTTTCACTCTGGTAAGGAGAAATTATGTCATTAAGACTAATAACCATTTGGGCTAATTCTCACTTGGTCTAATTTCCACTTGGTCTAATATCCTGTTCGTCTAATGAGCACTTGGGCTAAAACCATTTAGTCTAATTTCCAGTTGGTCTAACACCACTTGGTCGAATTTCATTTCGTCTAATTGTCATATGGTCTAATTTACACTTGGTCTAATTGCCATTTAGTCTAATTCCCAATTGGTCTAATATCAAATTGGTCTAATGACCACTTGGTCTAATAGCCAAATGGTCTAATGACCACTTGGTCTAATTATCGCCAATTGGTCTAATACCCAGTTGGGATAATCGTCACTTGGTCTAATGTCCTCTTATTCTAATATAACATCATTCATTATTATTTATTTGATCTAGAATTAACAAATATGATAATGAATAAATAAATACACCATAGCATGCATCAGTTAATACATGTCGCCAGGATCCGGAGTGGTAGACCTGCGGGGTATGGCTGGTGGGCGCAAAACCTCTCCGTGAAGGACTATCGATGACGAGATAGTCGCTCATCGAATGAATTATTCTAATCAAATATAATTCTTATAATTAGGCCTACATATCGATTATATAGATGATGAAAATTTGCAGAGCAATAAGTTGTGGACCTTGTAGCTTATAATGGTCGAATGGCGGGATTTCATCAGAATAACATTAGTATGAAAAATGGAACGAAAATATAATGTAATTGATTGTGTGGATACGTATCTTGTAAACATATTCATGCCTCTTTAATAATCATTGAACTTGATGGAAATAAGCAAATAGTTATGCAGTTTGGGGGATTCCAAAAGTTACAAAGCCGTTAGATCATGTAATTTTTGTTATGAATATTTTGTTTAGTTATTTCAATAGTTAGTTTGGAGTAAAAAATAACAGACCAGTTAGATATAATTTGATAACACTATACAGGTTTATTGGTTTCCCTGTGACAACATCACTGCGACCATCTTGGTAGCAGCCATGACTCATTCTGATCTTCTTCAGAGAAGTGGTCACGTGTAATAACGTAGTATAGTCTACGCTTGCAGACCTTTATCAGTAGTCAAGTTCATCTTATCTTCTCTTCTCATTCTGTCTTTTGTTCAACTTCTTCTCCTCATCCTTAAAATGGATTGGCAGGGTTTCCAGCCCATCGGGTAAATCAAGGAAATCAGGCATTTCTTTTTACATTTTTCCAGTCAGATAAAAATAAGGGAATTACCTCAAATCAGTGGGAAATGCCTCAAATGAAAGCAAAATCAGGGAATTTTGATCGGCCAAAAAGTCGAAAGCACGATAGTCAGTCAGACTCTGTTATATTTTGTTGTATATCAAAACAACATTAATTGAATGACAGTGTAGCCTCTTTTACTACAGTACAAGTACTGGTACATATAATTAAAAATAATGATACATGTATAAAAAAAAAAAAAAAAAAACACTAATACATGTAATTCACTGCAACAACTTAGAAAACATGAGAAACTGGGAATGGGTTTAAATAATTATCAGGGAATTTTTAAACTTCATCAGAGAAAAATCAGAAAAGCTGGGAACCCTGATTAGTAGATCGTATACATAGACATGATAGAGGTGGATAAATAAGTCTTATTTTTTCCACCTCTATGACCGTATATTACCGTTATTTTACAGAAAAATAGCAAATTTTACTGTTTTTCACCAAAACCTTAAAAAATCCCCTAAAAAAACAAAAAGTCCCAATAGTTTTTCCATCCTCACAGGCTTTTGAAAATCCTCATATTTTCAAAATTTGGGGATGGAAATATACGTCACTCTAACTGTACTCTGATATCAAGGAGCGCGCGCATGAAGATTCGAAGCCGGCGCGCGGAAAGTAATTTAAAACAAGTGGAGCGCCTCTGGCAGTCTCACCTGCATCACGCGATTCAATATAGCAGCAGTGCTGACTTTTTTGAAAACTACTATAAAATAATTATTCACAAAAAACACCATTCATACAATGATACAATACTACATTCATTGACAATAAATGACATTTGACCTTGATCATGCGACCTAAGACTTCTCATTGATACTTGATTACCACTTTATCCACATTTTATAAACTAAATCTATAAACTTTGAAAGTTATGACAGCAATCTAATAATTACCTCCAAAATGGCCAAAGTTCAATGACCTTTGAATTCGGTCACGTGACCTGAAACTCGCATGAGATATTCAGCGATACTTTATGACTCTTATGTCCAAGTTTTGTGAACTAGACCAATACACTTATAGAGATATGATGATAATTCAACAAATACTCCCAACATTGCCAAAGTTCATTGACCTTAAATGACCTTTGTCATGTGACCTGAAACTCGCACAGAATGTTAAGTGATACTTGATTACTTTTATGTCAAAGTTTCATGAATCAGATCCATAAACATTCAGTTATGATGGTAATTCAACAGATACCCCCAACATATGGCCAAAGTTCATTGACCTTTGACCTTGGCCATGTGACCTGAAACTCGCACAGGATGTTCAGTGATACTTGATTACTCCTATGTCTAAGCTTTATAAACTAGACCAATAAACTTTCAAAGTAATGATGGTAATTCAACAAATACCCCCAACTTGGTCAAAGTTCATTGACCTTAAATGACCTTTGACCTTGATCATGTGACTTAAAACTCAGGCAGGATGTTTAGTGATACTTGATTAACCTTTTGTCTAAGTTTCATGAACTAGGTCCATATATTTTCGAAGTTATGCTCAATTTCAAAAACTTAACCTTAGGTTAAGATTTGGTGTTGACGCCGCCGCCGCCGTCGGAAAAGCGACGCCTATAGTCTCACTCTGCTATGCAGGTGAGACAAAAATCACCAGAATGTTGAACAAAGGTCACGAAACTTCACAAATTAGACCAATTGACATGTAGACGAAATGAATGTTAGACTATCTGGAAATTAGACAAAGTGGAAATTAGCCGAAATTAGACCAAGTGGATATTAGCCAAAATGGAAATGAGACCAACTGCAATATAGACCAAATGAATAATGGAAAAAGTGAGGATTAGACCAACTGGTATTGGACCAATTAGTATTAGACCAACCGACTATTGGACGAATTGGTATTAGACCAAATGAAAATTAGACCAAGTGACGATTAGCCCAAGAGGTCATTAGACCTATTGGCTATTAAACCAAGTGGTCATTAGACCAATTGGCTATTAGACCAAGTGGTCATTAGACCAATTGGCTATTAGACCAAGTAGTCATTAGACTAATTGGCTATTAGACCAACTGGTTATTAGACCAAAAGAGAATTGGACTAAGAGAGTTTAGCCCGAATGTATAGTAGACGGGTCAATATACGACGAAAAATAGCCTTACCCGGAACAAATTGCAACAAATGATTTTTCAACGGTATTTTGTACTATTTGACCTCAGGAACAACATACTAAAAATCTACCAAAATCCGCATTAGGGAAAGTGGTTATTTTCAAGATGGCGTCCAAGATGGCCGCCATTCACTGAAAATGGATACAAGTGACACATTATTCACCATATAATCCTAATTCGGTTCATATTCCATGGTCTGGGGGTAAAAAAATTGATTTAGGCTAGAATGAATTATAAGCCCTCCAGTGTACCAGGCAAATCCAAGATGGCGCCCAAAATGGCTGCCGTAGGCTGAAAATCCACAATTCATCTAAATTTGTTTTTATTCAATGGTTTTAAGGGTGAAATAGTACATTGAAACAAGTTACAAGGACAGCCAGTGGTCTGGTGTGTCCAAGAATCCAAGATGGCTTCCAAGAATGGAGTTTAAAATGGCTGTTGATAATTAAAAAAAACCCGACATAGTTTGCTCAATGTCCAGAAATATGATTTTTGTGTCTATACCATGGTTAAAATGGGTCAAATAATACATTGGGATAAGTTACTAGGAAAGTCAGTGGTCTGGTATGTGCAAAAATCCCCGATGGATTTCAAAAATTGATTCTGAAATGGCTGCTAATACTTAAAGCGGACAAAGCTCATTTCATTTTGACCTGGGATATGTGATTTTCATGTCTAAACCACTGGTTTCAAGGGTCAAATAATATATTAGGATAAGTTACAAGGAAAGTCAATGGTCTGGTATATCCAAAAATCGAAGATGGCGTCCAAAATTGATCTTAAAAATATGCTGCTGATACTTAAAGCGGACAAAGCTCATTTCATATCGGCCTGGGAAATGTGATTTTGGTGTCTAAACCACTGGTTTGAGGGCCAAAATAATACATTAGGACATATTTTAAGGCCAGTCAGTGGTCTGGTATGACCAAAAATCCAATCTGGCTTCCAAAACCTGATTTTAAAATGGCTGTTGATACTTTAAAATGGCATATATCATTTTAAATCCGCCTGTGAGATATGATTTCGGTGTCTAACTATGGTTTCAAGGGTCAAATTATATATCAGAACAAGACAATGGCAGTCAGTGGTCTAGTATGTCCAAAATTACAAGATGGCTTCCAAAAATGGAGTAAAAAAATGTCTGATGTTACTTATAAAAGGACATAGTTTGTTTAATATCTGTCTGGGGAATATGAGTTTGGTGTTAAACCATGGTTCAAAAAGGTCAAGTAATACACCAGGGTCAGTTACAAGACCAGTCAGTTGTCTGTATGTTAAAAATCCAAGATTACCGGTACTTTAAAAAAAAAATGGGGTGTAAATTGACTGTTGCTACTTAAAAGTATGCATAGTTTATTATAAATACACCTTGGAGGTATGATTTTGCTGTCTATGCTAGAGTTTACAGGGTCAAGCAATACATTTGGTTAAGTTGAAAGGACAGTCAGGTGTCAGGTATGTCCAAAAATCGAAGATGGCTTTAAAAATGGGGGTCTTAAATGGCTGCTGTTACTTAAAAGTGGATGCAGAACATTATAAATACACCTTGGGGATATTATTTAGGTGTCTACACTAGGGTTTCAAGGGCCAAACAATACTTTGGGACTGGTTACCATGATATGCAGCTATCCATTTTGCCTCAAAATCCAAGTTGGCTTAAAAAATGGGTTCTAAAGTGACTACTGTTACGTAAAATATCTACCTGTTAGAAATAATCTAGGTTCCTACACTTAAATGCATGGGGACAAGTTATTATTGTTTCATGAGTTGGTAACAGCACCCATTTTGATGATATTTTAGAATCCATCATGGATTCTTTGACAACATTGAGTACTAACCATCCTTGTTACTTGTCCGATTGTATTATTTGACCCTTCATACCACAATTTGGACACCAACATTATTTCTTACAGGTGAATATTGTAGAACTCTGACCACTATTGAATATGAGTCGTTTTAGATTCCCTTTTTAAAAACCCTATTGTGTTTTAGGCAAACTGGACAACTGCATATCAATGTAACCAGTCCAAACGTATTGTTTTAACCATGAAACCATAGTGTGGACACCGAAATCATATTTCCTTGGTGGATAATGAACAATGTCCATTTTAAAAGTAACAGCAGTCATTTTAGACTCCGATTTTTGGAAGCTTTCTTAGATTTTCGACATACTGGACCACTGACTGTCCTTGTAACTAATTTTCTTCCTTTTGAAACCATGATATAGGCAACAAAATCATATGCCCTTGACGAATATAACATGAACAATGTCCATTTTTAAATACCATCGCGGCTAATTGATACTATTTTTTAAGCCACCGTGGACTTTTGGACATACTTGACCACCCATCGTCCTTGTAACTTATCCCAATTTATTATTTGACCCATTTAACCATGGTATAGGCACAAAAATCATATTCCCGGATATTGAACAAACTATGTTGGGTTTTATTTGAGTAGCAACAACATTTTTTACTCCATTTTTGGAAGCCATCTTGGATTTTTGACCATACCGGACCACTGACTGTCCTTGTAACTTGTCACAATGTATTATTTGACCATTGAAACCATGGTCTAGACACCAAAATCATATCTCTCAGGTAGATGTGATATGAGCCATGCCCATTTTAAGGATAAACAGCCATTTTAAACTCAATTTTTGGAAGCTATCTTGTATTTTTGGACACACCGGACAACTGACTGTCCTTGTAACTTGTCACAATGCATTATTTGACCATTGAAACCATGGTCTTGATACCAAAATCATATCTCTCAGGTAGATGTGATAAGAGCTATGCCCATTTTAAGGATAAACAGCCATTTTAAACTCAATTTTTGGAAGCCATCTTGTATTTTTGGACACACCAGACCACTGGCTGTCCTTGTAACTTGTCCCGATGTACTACTTCATCATTAAAACAATCGAATGGAAACCAAATTAAAGCCACTTAAGTAATAGATGAATTGTGGATTTTTTAGACTACGGCAGCAAATTTGGGCGCCATCTTGGATTTTCCTGGTACCTTGGAGTACTAATATTCACTCTAACTTGTATAAATAAATTCGTTTACACATTGGACCATGGAATATGAACCCAAATAGGATTCTAGGGTGGATAATGAGTGAGTTATATCAATTTTTAGTGAATGGCGGCCATCTTGGACGCCATCTTGAAAATAACCACTTTCCCGGATGCAGATTTTGGTAGATTTTTAGTATGTTATTCCTGAGGTCAAATACTGCCAGAAACAGTTGAAAAATCATTTGTTGCAATTTGTTCCGGGTCAAACCATATCCTCACAGAACTGCAATTCCATAATTGATTATTCAGTTTACTATCATGGTCTTGTTTTAGAGATACTTTCACTAGATTTCTGAGGTTCCTGTTTCTGTCACTTTGTACCTCATATCGGCCTGGCCGATTGTCAACATAGACTCTATAGGAGATAGGCAAACTTGAATTTCTCTTTGTTTCAGCCTTCCTCTGCGTTTACCACGATGACTCCTGTGTCTCTTTTGCCCTGTCGAAAGATTGGACTTCAGGAGAGGAGTTGTCGGTGAATGTAAGAGAAGGTCGACATCTCTGCGGTGTGGGTTTAGATGCAGAATAAAGTCTCTATCATAGACAAGCCGTGTACCTACATGTTCTACCTCAAGTCCAATTCAAAAGGTAGCAATATAGCCAACACAAATAGAACAATGCAGATGACAAGGGTAATCTCCATTGTTATAACAGAGTATAATTGGGCATTCTAAGAGAAGGGTCCATTGTTGGCATGGCTGGCCGAACATGAAAGAGTTTGATTGTAAATTGACTGGCTGTAATGTCAATCCGATGTGGCTGTTGTGAGACTCAGATTTAGCCGAGTCCCAAAAAATGATATCCTTACACTACACTCACACCAAGAATGTCCAGAAATTGTCCAGGAGGGTCCTGAAGATTAATCTAAACATATGCTACCAAAATCAATGGTTATGAAGTAAATAAAACTGAACAAATATGAAAACACTGAATAGCAATGAAGAGGTCGACCTGCTAGGCGAGCCACCTTCTAAAAAAAAATGAAAAAATCGGGGAGCTCACAAAATCATAGACGGATATGTTCCAAAATCCGAATGCCATATTCGAGCAGAATCGGACCGACTTCATTCGGCAGAATTCGGTTTTAGTGTAACCCTAGCTTTGGCGAAAAAGATCAATTTCTGAGCCAATAAAGAAAAAATTTCAATGAAAGTATTTAGGTCACCGTCAACCAAGGGAAGACAGAAACAGAAGGGGCCCGTTTCATAAAGGACTTTGCAACTGTTGTCATTATGGCAACTACCATGGAACTCGATTATATGATTGGCTGCTGAGCCCTGTTTCCATGGTAATTGCCATTATAGCAAAGTTACAACAGTTGCAAGTCCTTTATGAAACGAGCCCCTGATGTGTCCCTGTTCCTGAAAAATATACATAGTTGTGCATCACAGAGGGGCAGACATGGACAACTTTTTCCGACATGAGAACCATCCATATAGCCTTCTTCTATTTCTGACAAGGAAAAACTCTACCTGGGAAAGAAATCTGACCTCTTGAGTTTGAAAAATGATAAAATACTGGTTTATTTATTTAATGTGATTTGGGGACTTTTTTTATCATGAAAGGGGTATGCACAGGATTTATATATTTGCATAAATTTTGCATTTTAAACTTGATACCCTCCTCTGGTCGCATGGAAAGTAACGCAAATGAATGGAATCGTGTAACAGTGTCTTATGTACTAAGTATTGTGCTGGTCCCTCGAAATATGATAGTTCATGTGTTTTACATTATATCTGCAGAAATTTTGTATAAATTTGCATTAATACTTTATTCTCATTCTGCAATTTTATAGAAATCAATCTAGATTTAATGCCCCATCAAAATGAATCTCAAATACAAAAAAAAGAAATAGGCTTCTAGAAAAGTTTAGGTCTGTAATATACATACATGTATAAAGAAATTTATGGTGAATAGTGTGAATTGTGTGATTTTGCATTAATTAGCATTATGAAATAGGATTCCAGTCGCTGATATCGAGGCACCCTATTAAGAATTAATGCTTTTGGTACCAGTGAAACATGTGGAAAATAATTGTGCTTTTGACATTTTTATATGTCGAGATATAATAAAATAAGTGTTTTTACATATGATTTGCATAAAATTAGCATAACTTAACATTTAAGATTGATTCATACTCACCAATTCTGTAAAAATCGACCTACAATGGAATATTTAGCAAAATAAAACCCAAATACCAAAAATGGGCCTTTGAAAATTATTTACTATGAGATATGATGAATTGTGTTTTTTGCATAAAATTTGCATGAATTTGCATTTTAAAATAGGGTGCCTTTAACCGATTTCGGGGCACCTTTTCTAGAATAATGTTTTTGATACCAGGGACCCACATGCAAAAAATGGCGCTTTTATGAATTCTGTCCCAAAATTTTTGCTAAGGCCCCTGACTAAAGAGAGTAATAGGACTATAGTTTACTTTAATAGTAGTAAATAGAACGCGAATAAAAGTTATGTTAAAGGAGTGGGAGGGTAGAAGTAAGAATCGAACACATTTAAAAATCTCTTCTGAATTCTCGCCTCCGGTATCTGTTCCCTTCTCCGATCCTTAGCGCTCTTACGCACTCTTTCACACACTCTCCTTCTTTTCTTGTCTCTTTCTTTACTTATTTTCTCCCTTCATTCTACCCCATAGGATGCAAATATCAAGTAATTTAAATTATCGAGGACATCACTGATAAATCATTTGTTGGAGGTCCATGAATAAACGAATAATAAAAGTAGGCCTATTGCAAAACACTTTCTGTTTTGAATAAGGCTACAAAAATACGTTTCTTAACTGAATTCCAGTTCGATTGCCAATCAATGGTTATTATGATGATCCTGAAATATGAATGAATATAATCATGATAGTCAAATATTCTAGTTTTCAGATGAGGAGTAAATCTAAGATATTGGACTTTTCACTGACAGTGAATAGAAGAATTGAAGAATTTTTTTTTCATTTGACCGATCTTTGCTAGAACAACACACCGAATGGAGTAAGGTATAAATACCACGCCTCAAAGGTAATTTTCCACTTTGATCAGATTCTAATAAAAATTGTTGAGGATTTGCTCCTCGACTCCTATTGGCATACAAGGTTTATTTTAAATTGTTTCGGGCCAAGTTATATTCAGAGCAGAACAGAAAGTAGTGAAAAGAAATTGTACATAATCACCTGGAATTTTATTCTTATTTGTAAACGTATATATACACACAAATAATTCGCAGGTATTTTGAGAAGTCATTAATATAACCATGACCAGTATTTTTGATACGATAGAGACATTCACAATTTGGACCGATTATGAGAATTATAGCGTCAACGACTCCGTGACCGACGGAGCATCAGTAGAAAGCGGGGGCGAAGCGGGGTCTCGACCCATTAGCCTTTCCAGTCTTGTCTGTAGTGGTGTCTTTACTGCTCTGATCATCATCACCAATACCATCAGCCTTCTGGCCTTCGTTGTCGAAAAGCGACTACGCACCTATAACAACTACTTTATCATCAACCTCAGCATACTTGATCTCCTTGTCGGAATGTCCTTGTCCGCACGGGTAGCGCATGCTTATTACAATCGTTACCCATTTCCCCAAGACGTCTGTAAGATCTTAACCGGCATCACGGGCGGGATTGTCAACGGATCCAACATCAGCGTGGTCGTCATCTGCGCTGACCGACACCGAGCCGTCTACGACCCCATCAACCATTTCATATCTCGAACCAGACGTAAGGCCATCCTTATCAACTGCCTACCTTGGGTTATAGGACTCTCATTCTGGTTGGGTTACACCACCGTCTGGGAGTTCGTGGTCGACCACGACAACGGCACGCAATGTGCGCCGCTCTTCTCCGAGAGTCCGATCATGTACATGATCCAGAACGTCTGTAAGTTTCATCTGCCCTTCGTCATCATCGCCGTTCTCTACACCCGCATCATTCTTCAGATACGAAAGACGGCCGGTGGAAGGAGCGTGAATAAGAAGTTCGAATCGGAGGCATCGTCGTCGTTAGAGAAGACGAAATCAAGCATTGTCAAAGAAGTGACGTCATCAAATATTGATCAGCATGATGGGGGCGTGGACGAACCCGAGACTGGAGTGAAGAATGATGTCACCGTTTCTCATCGAGACAACATATTTACTTCATCTAATCAGGTAATTCCATTCTAATTTCTTTTTTTATGGTTTATTCTCATTTGAATACAATGTGAAGATTACCAAGAGGTGCATTCTCAATGTAGTCCTCGTGTGTGTTTCATCCATGGTTTCATCAACATTTTTTGTCCGACATGTAAGAGCACTTCTTCTATGGATAAACCATGGACCTAACAGAGTTTGTCAAATAAAACGATTATTAAGTCCTATCATGAAACGCTCCCCCGAGAAAAAGGAAAAATCAAGGAGATGTATTTGAATCTTCATGGTGGAATGAAGAGAAGATGATGAGAAATGAAAATGGAAGAATTTGGTTTGGAATTGATAAGCGAGAAAGAGATATGATAGAGCAGGGTTTTTTTCTTAAGATAAGATGAAGTCCTTCACGGGAATATAAGCAGGAGTAGTGTTTTATCAACATTATATTATTCTTGTCTGACAAGTGGTCAGATACATTTCCTTGCCTTAAATTGGTTGAGAAGCACTGTTACTATGGTAACTTTCGGATAAACGTTACTTGTCGGACGTCCGACAAGTATTTTCAAGAAACGCTCCCGTGAAAAAAAATCCTTGATTTTTGATCGGCGGAAAAGTATTCTTACTATGGCAATCGTCGGATATAACGGGATTTGTCGGATAAAACTCTTTGACAAGTCCTATCAACAAACGCTCCCCATATGAGCTTTGATAGCTTGAAGTTGAAGGGTAGATGGTTGAGGATTCTCAAAAATGGCGAGTAGATAAGATACCGCCTTCTTAACCCTGATAATGCAGTCAAGCTACCCCAGTGGCGTACAGATGGTGGGCTTGGGGGGGGGGGGAATCATGACCAAGAAAAAAAGAGAAAAGGAAAGAGAGAAGGGTGAAATATCATATTTTCTGAATATTATGTCAAAATCTATCACAAAATTTGATTTATGTAATAAATATGTTGAAATTTTTTGCCCGCTCGCAACTTTTTATAAATTTTGCCCGATATGCTATATCTTGCCCCTTCAAGATTTTTGGCTGGGTACGCCATTGAGCTGCCGTGAACATCTAGCTCGATCCTCATCTCATCTTGATCAACTCAAAATTTGTGACGGAATATTCTTAAATTAATGATTAGTGGCCAACAAAAAAAGGAAGGAAAGTATGGAGAATAAAAAAGATAAGGGTGGAAAAATGTATACATTGAAAAGGGGAAAAAACAAAGGTGAAAGAAAAGAAGAGACTGGAGGATAGGCGTAAGAGAATTTCCGTCATAAAAAACAATTTTTATTGTTTTTATGTATTCATTTTTACTAATACATACTTTGGGGTATTTTTTTTCTTCCAGTCTCCTTTTAACTTCTTCTTTCATACATTTCTCACTCCTTTCTCTCTTATTAATATTACACCAAGGGCGACATTGCAGAGGATTATCTTCTTTTTTTTGGGGGGGGGGGATAATTCTCTGCGCTGATGTGGATACAGTCGACCTAGGTGGAAAATAAGTCAAAGACCTTTTTGTAACATTATGCTTATTTCCCAACAAGAATTTTTAAAAAGAGAGAGAAATAAAAGAGTGAAGCGCGAACTAAAATACTTTATATGTTTTGAAAACTGGACATGTTAAGCGCTATGTAGTCCTCAGTTTAATTATATTATTAAACAGGGAATGCAAGCGCGAAGCGCGAACTGAATATTTTTATTCTTGACCAGTAGCGTATCTACGGGAGATAAGGGGACACATGCCCCGGGCGCCACTTTTATGGGGCACACAAAGGGAAAAGGGGCGAAAATAAAGTAAAGGAAAACAAAAAATGAAGAGAAAAGGCCAAGGAATAAAGGCACAGCAAGGGAATACCACTGAAGGCTATTACCATGTTTCCCAAAAGCTTATTTAGAAAATAAATCTTGAATTTCTTTACCCAGGGATGAATATTAGTGCCAAATTTAGTTAGTAATATACTTATTCTCTTCAAGAATTCCAACAAACAGTCCTTAGAATATTTCTTATTCAAACGCAAATATCATAACTTTTCATTTCTAGCTGTGGGTTTGCATATTGATAGGTTATTCGATCTTCATTAATTCCTACAAAGTGTTCTGAAATACACATTTTTCTGGTTTAATTGTTAAAGCTTTCATCATGCGCTGATTTGATAAGGGATACACAAATCCTCTTCGTTAATTTTTGAAAACAATCATTAAAATGTCCCTTTTTAGGTGAGGATATGTAAAAAAAATCGGGCTTCGCGCTCGCATTACGCCGATGAGATACGTATTCTTTTCATGAATTCCTACAAATTAACTAAGCATTATTGCTTAGTTAGATACACATAGTGAAATTTTTTCTCCCTAATATGTTCCGATTTCAGGTCTAAATATCAATAATTTTCAGCTCGCGCTTTGCGCTCGCGTTATTGTTTAGATATATGAATCATGCTAATGAATACAAAAACTGCTTAGAATAGCCAGTCTTAAGATCTTAATATTGAAAGAAAATAGGCTCGCGCTTTGCCCTCTTACCCAGGGGGGCCACTTCCATGCGCGACCATGGGGTCTCGAAAAGCACACTCAACAAGTATTTTCCATATTCTGAAAATGCACCCCTTAACAAGTATTGGCATGTGAAACCCTACCCTTAACAAGTATTGGAAACAAAACGGTACCCTTGGCAAGTATTCCCTGAATTGACCCCTAAACAAGTACAGCGATGTTTTAATTGTTATGTCACGGACGTCGGTATTACCTTTACCTACATCGCATTCATTCGTAATTCCGACGCTTCGTTATTCCGATGGTTCGAGTATTCCGAAGGTTCGTTAGTCCGAAAACGAACTAAGGTTCGTAATTCCGAAGGTTCGTTAGTCCGAAAACGAATTGAGGTTCGTAATTCGAAGGTTCGTTAGTCCGAAAACGAAATGAGGCTCGTAATTCCGAAGGTTCGTTAGTCCGAAAACGAAATGACGTTCGTAATTCCGAAGGTTCGTTAGTCAGAAAACGAAATGAGGCTCGTAATTCCGAAGGTTCGTTAGTCCGAAAACGAAATGAGGTTGGTAATTCCGAAGGTTCGTTAGTCCGAAAACGAAATGAGGTTCGTTAATCCGAAGGTTCGTTTATCCGAAAATGTAAAAAAAAAGCCAAAAAAGGGGTCTTTATCCCCCCCTATTCTGGTCCAAACAACCCCCCCCCCCGCGCAGAGCGATTTTTAAAATTAGGTTTATATAAGTGGTAAACATTTAATCAAGAATGAATCTTTAAGTAGACATTTTGAACTTTGACAAAACAATTTCAAAATGCATCAACGCGCCCCTGTCGATATTTGATTTGATAACTCCTATCTGCTCTTGTACCGATTTTCCGTTATTAGGTTAATAGTATTTTCTCGTTGAATGCACTTATATTTTATTTGTTTGATGTTCTGTAGTCTGTGTTTTAAGTCGTATTTATCCTAAACATGTTCAGTTTGGTCCTTGTGCCTTTGTATCATGTGCATTTATTAACTTTTAAACCGGATAAATAAAATGAACAATCAAATAAATTTGCAGGTCTAACAATGACAGAAAAAACATGAACTAGCCTCATAAGCCTATGGTCATCCCTTTGAGAGAATTCTGCGTACGTAAACGCCCCTGGTAATGATAGATCAGCCCCTTCCCACAGGGGCGGTGAAAGTGGGTGGGGGGCAGGGGGCACTTGGACCCCCCAAAAAAGAAAAAATAATAATAATCCCCGTAGGAACGAAATACTATTTTTCCAAAATGGGAAATTCCCTTGTTTTTTCTCAAATGAAAAGTATACATTTTAGATTAGAAAATCCCAAGTTTTTTGGTTATTGTTATCATTTATTGTTTATTAAGGTTCTCACCGTTTCCGGTTATAAAAAAAACATAGAATGTCCAGTTTTCAAACTGGACTATCTTTTTAGCTCGCGCTTCGCACTCGCATTATTCGATGTATCATATTCATATTCATTAGTCACTAAACGCAGTCTTTAACAGGTTCCTTTTCTGGTCAGTATATTTCAGCTCGCACTTCGCGTTCGTGTTAATTCTTCAGTTAGATGCACATCTTTTTAATGATTGCAAAAACTGCTCAGAATATTTTATTTTCATTTCTTATTGAAATGTCCAAAAGTTTGAGCTTGCGATTCACGCTCGCAACACCTTCCAATGATGCCATATTGACAGTTGACAAAAAACGAGTTTTACAACATCAGCTTTGAAAATTTTTCCAAACTGCTCGCTTGTTACACTCTCTCGCGAAAAATAAAGCAAATATACATCTTACCAAAATCAGAAATCACTTAAAAAAGGCTTTGTTCTATTTATTTTAATTACTCTACTTTGCTCCGCCTCCCTTCTTTTTGCTTCCCCATCCTCATAACAATTGAACAGCAACGGTGCCCCCCCCCCCCCCCTCCACCACGCTTACCCTTCCGGTTTTCCCGGCTTGGCCACAGATTATTTCATTTTTCGGATTAACGAACCTTCGGAACAACGAACCTTATTTCGTTTTCGAATTATCAAACCTTCGGAATAATGAACCTTCGGAATAACGCCACAAATGTTCGGATTAACGAACCCTTTTTCGTTTTCGGATTAACGAACATCGAGGTATAGGCAATTTACGTGTTTCGGAATTACCAAACTTCGGAATAACGAACCTTCGGAATAACGAATCTTCGAAATTACGAAGTGTAACCTACTTACATTGAGTTTAGTACGGCCCCATCTCCCACACCTGGCGCAAATCGGACTCTGAACACGTAGTATTTGGGCAAAAATTACATACTTTATTACGTTTTAATATTTTTATACCCTCGCAAATTTGACCGTAAACGCGTAGCTTTCCTTGCGAAATATAATTTTTACTCTTTTATCAGTATTTTAGTGTTTTTTGACACCCTTAATCTTGAAAAAGATACAATTTTTACGCGTTTCTTTGATCGAGCGTGGTATCCACTCGTCAATGGAAGTGCCCCCCCCCCTCCCCCCGAGTGGGGGGCTTGTATTAGGTCGATTTATTAAATGAGATACTTAATATCATCGGTATGAATTCCTTAAAAGGCCGGGCATTTTTAAATGTTCCCTTTTCAGGTCTGAATAGGCCTATCAATAATTGTCCGCTCGCGCTTGGCGCTCGCATTAATACCCATCATAATTATTTGTGATAATCTTTACAAAAAAAAAACAAGAATATTCTGTCTTAACATTGAACAATATTCGCACTCGCATTGATCTTATGTTTTATTTTGACTGGTAGTGTATTCACTAAGCATAATAAGTGGCACTTGCCCCGGGCGCCGTTTGTCCTTGATACGCAACTGTTCTTGTTTGTTTGTTTGTTTTGTTTTTATTTCTGCGTTCACAATACATTATCAAAAATATTTACATTGTTTGTAATATACAAAATAATTCATAATGCATACAATATAAACATAATACATAATTTGAAGGAAAAAATGGTGTGGGCATATACTTCACATTTTAATAATAAAAAAATGAACATTAACAAAATTTAATGAACGCAGGAGACCGCCACCGTGAGCGGTTAAGCTTGTAATTGATGGCGGCCTCATAAAAAGGGTTCGTGACTATGATTGGTAATTACTGAACAAGTGGGTGCAATGCAGGTGCGGGTGCAGAAGATAGCTGTAGAATTTATATTTTTTATTTAATTTATTGTGGTAAATGAGGATTAATTTGAAGGTTGGGATGAATAAGATCGAATGATACTTCTTTTAAACTTGATTTTAAAGAGTATAAAGTGGAACAAGATTTAATATTTTCTGCAAGATTATTCCAAATGTCTGGACCATGATGTCGAATTGATTAAGAGGTAATTAACAGTCTGGCGTTTGTGAGATGAAAGTTTCCAGATGTACGAGTTGGGTAGGTATGGACAGAACTATTGAACTATATCATCAAAAGACGAAGGGAGTAGGTTATTAATATACTTAAACATAATGATAGCTACTTGAAGAGTATATAAGTCGGCAACTTTTAGTGTTTTCTGTTTAAAAAATAATGGATCAGTGTGAGCCAAGTAATGAGATCCTGTACAAATGCGAATAACTCTCTTTTGTAATTTGAAAATAGAAGTCAGCTTTGTTGAGCCACAATTAGCCCAAACAACGTTACAATAAGTAAAATACGGGAGTACTAAGGAATTGTACAATAGGAAAAAAGTTTTAAGATGCAAATTAAATTTTAACTTAGAAATAATTCCAATGCTTCTCGAAATACACATTGTAATATGGTGCAGATGCTCATTCCAAGATAAAGCTTCATCAATGATAACCCCTAAAAATCTAGAGTGAGTTTTCCGTTCTAATGACTTGCCGTCAATCTGTAGGTGAAATTGAGTGTTAGAAATATGAGAGTGATGTTTAAAATATTTATGTAATTAGTTTTTTGTGTGTTCAAAGATAATTTGTTAGCTTTGAACCACTGTGATTCTTTGTTTATTTCATGATTTAAAATATTGTATAACGAAGTGGGATTTGTATGAGAAAAAATATACAAAGTTTTGCAATTTTTTTCCTTTTCTCTTTTTTTTCTTCATATTTCTCAACTATTTCCTTTATTTCTGTTATTCTTCCACCCCCCTTCTCTTCTTCCTCCTTTCTCCCTCTATCTCTCCCCCTCCATGGATCAGCCCATATCAACCACTTTCTTTTCATTTATCTTGTAGAAATCCAGCGCACAGCGGGTGGAATCGCCCTCCGAGTCGCGCAAAGCAACACGGACCCTCTCCCTCATCATCGTCGCTTTCGTATTGACCTGGATCCCTTTCAGCTTGATCAGTTTACTCAAGACCATCGATGCTCGTCTCATCAGTCCTGGTATGCCCATACAACTCTACGTCTTCTTCGCGTTTTTGACGTATGGAAACAACCTCCTGAATCCTATATCATATGTTGTATCTCAGCCATTATTCAGGGCTACTGTGATGAGGATCGTATCATGTAGGGTATGGTGATCAGGCATGGTGATCGTCCCCTTGACCATGATTTGATGTAAATCTACAGCGCTACACTTAAACATATTTAAAGTATTTTCAATCCTGCTCCTACCATTTAGCATAACTTATAAAGAACAGTTTATATATACATGCATATATAACACCAAGGAGAGAAACAAGATTCATCGGTTAAATTGTCCTTACTTTGATCATATGTTTTTGAAGTAATTCTTCTTTATTTCAATAATATTCGTCTTTTAAATTGTCTTGATCTTAATCTAGGAATTTAATTTGTTTTAATTCATTTAATGTGATAGCATTGATATGTTAAATTTTGTTTGTGCAATTTTATTTTGCTTTATATTAATTGTAATTCATTAATTTTGTAAATCATTCTGTCTACAGGGCTCTTTTGTAAAGCAGGCCTTTGAGCACTAAAAGGACCACCCTGTTTTTTTTTAAATAAATAAATGAATAAATAAATAAACATAACGCACTGATGGTAGGCTTGTACCATCACATCGGGTTGGGCAATCGCGAAACCCGACCTCGAGAAAAGGGCCCACTAAATTTCCGAAAGGTCTGGTCCAGTTTACCCAATGTTTTGAAAAAAATTATAGCAAAATTCTCGAATGGTATACAGAAACTCTCGTGCTTTCTGATGACGTAGTACTCCTCGCCAACGTACCTCCCTGAAGATCTACAGCGTATGCTTGATATTGTCTTGGAGTACACCAAACAGTGGCACTACACCATCAATCCCTCCAAAAGTGCCGTTGTGATTCTCAACCCAGGACGTAACTTTGCAGATTTCAAATGGCACTTTGGTTCAGACATCATTCCTGTTCAGGCCTGCCATCCTCACCCTGGTGTCTTGCGCTCCTCTAATAAACTGAATCGCGCCCATGAGATCTTTCAAAAGGGTAATAAGGCCCTGTACAGCTTGACAGGTACTGGTGCTTACCGGAGTGGTTTGTCCACTGTCTTTGTCTCCTCACTGTGGAAAATATTCTGTGCCCCCAGAATGTTGTATGGAATTGACTCTTAACCTACCGGATAGAGATAAGAGGGCCTTGGATGTGATGCAGAGCCACCTTTTCAAAAAGCTACTTGGTCTTCCAAGGACAGCTGCACAGGAGGCTGTTCCTCTGCTTACAGGGATTCCCCTTCTATCTGACTCAATTAATCTCCTACATCTGCGTCTTCTGGGAAAGAATATCTCACTTCCTCAGGACAGAATTGAGCACAGGATCTTTTCGAGTGTTGTCTGCTAGGAGCCTACTATTCCTACTATTAAAGTCCTCGAGGTTCTTCTAGAGAAGTACAATATTCCATCTCTACTGGATCTCCTGCAGCAAGGTTGCTCGTATTTGACATGGAAGAAGAGTAACGAATGCAGTGGAAAATAAGGCCCTTGCATCCCTCTCCGAAGAAACCTCCCTTAAGTCGTCCCTTCTTCTGTTCCATGATATTGACTGGGTGCTTCCCAATCATGTATTCCCGTCCATCATTCACCCTGCACATCTCCGGGTAGCCATCAATATGAAAGCTCAGCTTCTTACCAGCACCTATCTCACCCAAAGTCGACTGTGCAAGATCTCCAGACTAGTTTCCGACACAATGAAGTTGTCCTGCTTGCCACGCACCTGCGGAAACGGTCTTTCACTTTGGTAGTGAATGCATAGCCTATACTCATCTTAGAAGCATTTTCCAGAGGATGCCATTAAAGTGCTCTCAAGCTTTTCAAATACAGACTCCTATCTTCAAGTTGCAAGAACCAGACTTATCCTCCTTGGGGTCATTGGCAAGGTCTCGTATCAGTTTCCTGACTTTCATCCTGTTACTCTTCAATTTGTGTTTGATATACATTTCTCAAGAAAGCGCCTTGTTGATCATGCTGCTGCAAACAGTGACTAATAGCTCATTATTTCACCATGCTGTACTGCAACTAAATGCTTGCAGTTCTCCGGTGAACGGAGGAATTCAACACAGAAGAAGAAGAAGGTAAACTGCACGGGACGTTTTGGGAATATAGGTAGCCATTTTCTCGAATGGTCGGGTTACGCGATTGTCGGACCCGATGTGCATGATGGTACAAGCCCTGATGAGATGACCGTGACTCAAGACAGGTGTCCACTCAGAGGATGCTGCACCTGTTGCTCTCTTAACGTTCCTTCCCCCAAAATCCCAATCATTCATACTCCGCACTTGAATTGAGGTCCTGACGAAATCACCTCAAATTCCAAAACTCTTTCCAAGAAGATTTCCGTTCTGTAGCATTAATCAAGGTCAGTGAGTTCTGAAAATTCTTCGCATAATGTAAACCATTCTAATCGGTTAGCTCTGATTATAGATAGAAGAGATTACATTCCCGTACAAAGGCCGTTAGCGCGCTCTGCGCTGCGCGTCGCCTTCCCGCGCCGCACAAAGGCCGTTGGCGCGCACTGCACGTCGCCTCCCGCATAAAGGCCATTAGCGTGTGCAGTGAACAGTGCGTGCTAACGGCCTTTGTGCGGGAAGGCGACGCGCAGTCCGCGCTATAACGGCCCTTGCGCGGAAGCGAAATTATTTTTCCCACCGCAGTTGTGGAAGCCAATATGAATATTCATGACTTGCGTCTTTGGAATAAGATTAAGCATGCGCGTGGACAAAATCTTTACAAAATTTGTGGTCTTTCGCGTTGCCATAAATGAATAAGCACATTCAATTGCCGGTACCCTTATTTTGGCCTTAGATCTACGCAGATCCAACTCTTAAACACTTATCAACTTGCCATCAATGACAGGAAAAATGCTGGGCTAGGCTATGGCCAGGGGCGGAAATTTCTCCCAAAAGTTAGGGGGGACAAGGGGCTGGAAAATTTGACAAGCAAAAAAAAAAAAAAAAAAAAAAGGATAGGCCTATCTTCCCAAAATAAGGTAATCTCGTCCTAAAATACATGTTTTATTTTGATTTTGAATGATGTATTTCTTACCATCATTAAAAGACCACAAATAGTAGGGGGACACTACTATTTTGAGTAGGGGGGACACGTCCCCCTGTCCCCCCTGGGATTTCCGCCCATGGCTATGGCTAGCGCATATAACTTTATCTCAAATCTGGACCTGTCTATATAATGCCAGCGGCTGACTAATGCCATGGTCAACTTAGAATTGGTTAATTCCGAACTTTACGTTTACTTGTAAACGTTAGACCAATGAGCTTGGTCGCCTTGGTTTAATAGGTCTAGTCCGACTAGATCTGTATTCTAGTAACACAATTGACGATTTGGAGCACGGGAAATTAAAAACTTAATACTTTGTAAGGAAAATGCAGATCGATCTATTATATTTTGTCGATCAAGACGGGGATCAAGATCGAGAGTTTACTCTGCGATAGCAATATAATGCAGAGCCGTGCATTAAACATCGACAGTTTGCATGCATGCTCTGCAGCTCACTGTGCCTAACGTTTGAATACGTTCCATGCTGAGGGATGCTGATACTGCGTAGATCAGAGTCTATCAAGGTCTAGAGACTAGACTAGATCTCAGATAAATTTATTTAGATCTAGGACTAGTTCTGTATACGGACTAGACATAATTAAGCTAATTGGTCTAACCTAGATAATTAAACGTAAAGTTCGGAATTAACCAGTTCGAAGTTAGCCATGACTTTAGTCGGCATTAGACAGGTCCAGGTTGGAGATCATGCGCTAGCCTAAGCTAGCCCTAGCCTATATAGGCTATAGAATTTTGTCTTGTCATTAATGGCAGTTTGATAAGTGTTTAAGAATTGGATCTAGATCTAGGCCTATGAGGCCCCCTATAAGGTATATGTAACTAATGTAAGGGTACCGGTAATTTGAGGGTGCTGGTTCATTTGTGGCAACGTGAACGCTAACGTTAACAACGACCATTGACGAAGTCCATGTGCATGCGTACTCTTGATCTTATTCCGAAGACGCAAGTTATGAATATTCATATTGGCTTCCACAACTGCGGTGGGAAAAATAATTTCGCGTGCGGCGGGAAGGCGACGCGCAGTGCGCGCTAACGGCCTTTGTGCGGGAAGGCGACGAGGGGTAATCCGGACTGAAAATACTTTTATATAAGAAAACAAAGTAAAATTCACTGAGAAAATGCTGAAAATTTCATAAAAATCTGATATAAAAAGTTATTGAATTATAAAGTTTAGCAACATTCTGTGAAGGTTAATTTATTGAATAAAACACCCTACTGCGGGTGAAAAAGAAATTGGAAGAAAAAAAATATCTGTGAAAGCAGTTAATTATGCACGCCGTCATGAATATTCATAAGGTGAGCTGATGATGTCATGTCCCCACTTTTCATTTTTTAATGTTATTATATGAAATTGTGATTATTTCATATTTCTATACATGTATGTTGTTTCCCTAATAATAAAATAAGTTGCATCAATTAATATCTAATGCATTAAATCAATTGTCAATCCAATATTTTAATTTTTGGGAGGACAAAATTTGAATGAATATAATTTCATATGATAAAATACAAAAGAACAAGAGGGGATGTGACGTCATCGGTTGTTCATTGAATATTCATGAAGACATGCACATGACTTTCACCGAAATGATGCAAATCTTTGAAATGTCATAACTTGTTATTCCCTGACCAATTTTGATCAAATATTCAGTATTTTGCTTGTCTGGTGTCTCTTTATCTGTTAAAACATGTTATTTTCAGCTTGGATTAGCTCTTTAACCCTAACCATGCAGAAAACCGGGGAGGGTTAACCTCAACGGGTTACGTTCGCATTTCCATTAAAGGTTCGTTTTTCCGAAGGTTCGAATATTCCGAAGGTTCTTTATTTTGAAGGTTCATAATTCCGATGGTTCGTAATAATTCCGAAGGTTCAAACGAAATAAGGTTTGTTATTCCGAAGGTTCGTAAGTCCGAAAACGAAATAAGGTTCGTTATTATGGAGGTTCGTAATTAGTCCGAAAATGAAATAAGGTTCGTTAATCCGATGGTTCTTAAGTACAAAAACGAAATAAGGTTCGTTAATCCGAAAAATAAAATAATCCGTGGCCAAGCCGTAACAACAGGAAGGGCAAGGGTGGTGGATGGGGGGGGGGGATTAAACAGCGTTGCTGTTCAATTGTTATTTTGGTTTGGGGCAAAGCCAAAAGTGGGACTATATGTCAAAATGGGCATTTTGGTGCAAACGGACATTTTCACAAAGAGATTATCATCTGCGTGGAGTCGATGTGTGTTTTGTAGAAAGTAAGTTGAGCCGCCAAAGCTCAAAAAAGGAGGATCGATGTCCTTGTTTGAGGTCTTAGCCGCTGCTATTCTGGTCCGAACAAACCCCACCCCCCCCCCCTCCCGCACAGTGCCATTTTTTTTTATTGGTAAGTGGTAATCATTAATCAAGAATGGATCTTTTAGTAGAAAATTTGAACTTGGACAAAAGAATTTTAAAATGCATCGATACTCCCCTAGCGGAATTGACAGGTCTGGCAATGAGAGATAAACATTATGAACTAGCCTCATAAGCCTACGATCACTCCTCTGAGAGAATTCTGCGTACGTGAACGCCCCTGGTAACGATAGATCAGCCCCTTCCCACAGGGGCGGCGGAACCAAGGGTAGGGGGCACTTGCCCCTCCCTCAAAACTCCCCGAAGGAAAATGCCCTTTCCCCCCTTTTTTCGAAATGAAATACCCTTTTTGAAGTACAACATAATACATTTTAGGTTAGAAAATCACAACATTTTGGGCTCACGCTTCGCGCTCTTATCAGTTTAGTAAGATACTTTCTGGTTATAAAAATGCTTAGAATGTCCAGTTTTTAGCTTGGAATAACACAATTTTTTAGCTCGAGCTTTGTGCTCACATTATTCGATTTTTAAAATATATATCTCATTCATGAGTCAATTATGCAGTCATTAATAGCTGGTTCCTTTTCTGGTCAGTTTACTAAAATTTCAGCTCGCGCTTAGCGCTCGCGTTAATTCTTTAGTTAGATACAAATCTTTTTCATAACAAAAGCTGCACGGAAGGCTTAATTTTCATTTCGAATCTGAAGTGTCTAAAAGTTTGAGCTTGCAATTCGCACTCCAACATCTCGCAAGGATGCTACTTTAACAGTAATTAGGCGCCTTAATTAAGCAAAAAGTGAGTTTTACAACTTCAGATTTGAAAAAAATCCGAATCGCTCGCTACACTCTCTCGCGGAAAAATAAAGCCTTAATACATATTTTATCATAATCAGAAATCACTTCAAAAAAGCTTTGCTCAACTATACAACTCAACTATACAAAACACACGACTTCAGGCAGATGATAATTTCATGGTGAAAATATCCGTTTGCACCAAAAATTTTGACATAAAAGTGCTCTTTTGGCTCCCCCCAAAAAAAAAACGTTCCGCCGTCCCTGCCTTCCTATCCTCGTAACAATTAAACAGCAACGGAGTTTTTGCCCCCCCCCCCCCCCTACCACGCTTGCCCTTCCTCTTTTCCCGGTTTCGCCACAAATGATTTCATTTATCGGATTAACAACCTATTTTCAAATTGTTTATTGTTTATTCAATAAGGGGTAGCCCATTCAACATCAGTTGATCTCCCATGGGGCCCCTATACACAAGAATGCAATAACAGATAATATTTACAGATAAAAACATTCAAAATAACATAACATATGCAAACAATGCAATAAAGCTGAATTGCGAAGACAAATGCGGATTAACGAACCTTCTTTATAAAAAAAAACCTTATTTCGTTTTCGGACTTACACTGCAAAAACTCTGGTGTTGATTTAACACCAGCCCGGAATCTATTATGTCCACATCAGAGAAGTTTTAAACAACACCAGTTTCGTTTTGGTCTAACACCAGATAGGTGTTTATACAACACCAATTAGTATTAAAACAGCATCGGTTTGATTCCAAACTGGTGTTTTTTTCAATACTTCTCTGGTGTGGACATAATAGATTCCGGGCTGGTGTTAAATCAACACCGGAGTTTTTGCAGTGTACGAACCTTTGGAATAACGAACCTTATTTCGTTTTCGGACTAACGAACCTTCGGAATAACGCCACAAATGTTCGGATTAACGAACCCTGCCCCGCCACGTTGGCTGCAACGAACATCGAGGTAAGGCAATTTACGTGTTTCGGAATTACGAACCTTCGGAATCCCCCCCCCCCCCTTAGATCTCGCGAACGCCGTGAAAATTGATAATAGTGTGGGATGTATTCTACATGCTGTATGATTAATTCCCCCCCCCCCCCCAAAAAAAAATATATATATATATATATGAATTAATCATGCTAATTTATGCGTAAATCATATATACTTTTTGCTCCAATTCACTAAAAAAGGCTATTTTGGTGTAGATATTTCTGTTTCTGTTTATGTTAACTTCCGTAGGAACTTGATACTATTGCTAACAATTACAAATAAAGAAAAAATCCTGGTTTGGAAATAGATTTCTTATGTATTTTATTGTTTTATGAATTTCTTATATATTTCATTGTTTTTTCGCCAAATTTATAGCAGAACCCTTTTGAAGCATAATTATGCTTAAATTAATTAATTTCCGCTGATGAAAGTAAAAATAATCATATCATTATGAATCAAATGAGAAAGTTCAATTTACATTGACTTTGTACACAAAACCATGTTTTGGACCAATTTAGGGTATGACATGCACTAAGTAGGCCTATGTTGCGTAATTTTTCAACCGCCATCCCGGCCATTGTAAATTTGGTCATGCGCAAGACTTCAAAGTAAAAGTCAGCAAGCCGCGCGGTCAAAGGATTTCGCGCAGCGAAATGGTCGCGGAAAATGTCGAGGGGGTGAGGGTGATTGATTCACCCCCCCCCCCTGGCGGTTTTAGGGTTCAGGCTAACACCCTTTGTATCAATGAAGCGCAAGCAGACGATTTTAGAAGCAGCTGGTGAAAGTTCGACAAAAAGTTTTGAATGAGTGTAAATAAAATGTAAAAATATCTATATTTCTATTTAACAGATTTACTTTTAATTACCATTTCAAGATAATTTATTTCTAGTTGAGACTTGAGAAAAAAGGAAGATGAAGAACAAAAGGAAGAAGAAACGAAAAATAATAGGAAGAAGGAAAATAAGGTAGTAATAATTACAATAAAGATGAAAATAATAATGATGCTATAAGAAAACAAAGAAGAAAAGAAAGGAGGATGATAAAAAAAAGAAGAATAAAGAAGAGACAAACACACGCTGAAAGGATAAACAAGTGGAATGCCTCTGGCCGTCTCACCTGCATCACGCGATTCAATATAGCAGCAGTGCTGATTTTGAAAACTACTATAACTCGCACAAGATGTTCAGTGATACTTGGTTACTCTTATTTCCACGTTTTATGAACTAGACCAATACACTTAAAGAGATATGATGGCAATTCAACAAATACCCCCAACGTGGCCAAAGTTCTTTGACCTTACATGACCTTTGACCTTGATCATGTGACCTGAAACTCGCACAGGATGTTCAGTGATACTTGATTACTATTATGTCCAAGTTTTATGAGCTAGACCAACACACTTTCAAATTTATGGCTGTAATTCAACAAATACCCCAATTTGGCCAAAGTTCATTGACCCTAAATGACCTTTGACCTTGATCATGTGACCTGAAACTTGCACAGGATGTTCAGTAATACTTGATTACTATTATGTCCAAGTTTCATGAATCAGATCCATAAACTTTCAGAGTTATGATGGTAATTCAACAGATACCCCCAATTCGGCCAAAGTTCATTGACCCTAAATGACCTTTGACCTTGGTCATGTGACGTGAAACTCATGCAGGATGTTCAGTGATACTTGATTAACCTTATGTATAAGTTTCATGAACTAGGTCCATATATTTTCTAAGTTATGATGACATTTCAAAAACTTAACCTTAGGTTAAGATTTTGATGTTGATTCCCCCAACATGGTCTAAGTTCATTGACCCTAAATGACCTTTGACCTTGGTCATGTGACATGAAACTCAGGCAGGATGTTCAGTAATACTTGATTAACCTTATGGCCAAGTTTCATGAACTAGGTCCATATACTTTCTAAGTTATGCTGTCATTTCAAAAACTTAACCTCAGGTTAAGATTTGGTGTTGACGCCGCCGCCGCCGTCGCCGTCGGAAAAGCGGCGCCTATAGTCTCACTCTGCTATGCAGGTGAGACAAAAGGAGGAAGAAACTGAAAGAGGAACAAAAATGAGGGAGAAGAGGACGAGATTTACACAAAAAAGGAACGATGATAATAATAATATTCCGCATTTATATAACGCTTAACACATCGGAACGACATCTCTAAGCGCTTTACAGATATATATATAGATAGATATAAGAAGAAAATATGACATCGTTCCTTTCAAGTAATGAAAAGAAACTTCATATCGGGAAATTAATCAAACTGAACATGACGGCAAAAGAAAATTGATTTCAAAGAATTTGATAACCGCTTTCCATTTTTGTTGGTTGATTGTATATCATTATTATGAGTATATTAAGATTGGACAAGCGTTGACCTGGTTTGGTAAATCAATTACTGAAGAATGGGAAGTGTATTGAATGGATTGATTAGATGTGGGCTCTGAGTACTGTACATATTAAATATAGAGTTGCTCCCTTCGACAATATTAAATAAAAGTTCGTTGCACTGTATACTATTTCAAACTTAATACAAGCATTATGCACACCAAGCAGCATACAGTAAAAATGAAGCACCTTAATGCATGTTGTATATCAAACTGAAACGTATTTCATTATCCAGTCTAATTGTCATTTTGGTCAGTTTGCAAATGAAATATTTGAAAATCTGAATGTGTACATAAATATATAAGTAGGATCTTTTCTCATGTTTTTGCAAGAAACAGGTGAAATTATTTGTTTTGTCATCCTAACCATTTTATTCTTTGAAAATATTGGTTTCGATTGTGTACATTTATTAATCGTTTTATCAGGAAGGATATTGCATAATAAATAAGTAAGAGAAATATTGTATTTAGATTTATTTATTTGTGTAAGTATGAATGTGTAAATTTGAAATATTGTCAATTGTAAATGCTATTATCAGATAAGGGAATTAAAGAATGTAATTTAATGACATACGGCAAGAAAATAAGTCTACATTTCATTTCTATTCACACCAAATTCTTGGTAAAGTGCAATAATTTCCTCCTCTCACTCTCTATCTCAACCCCCCCCCCCCACACACACACACCTGCCCCCACACTTCATTGCCATTCCTGAAAGCACTTTCCCATTATTTTTTTAATAGCCCCCTGCCCGGCAAAAATATAAAAGGGCACCAAAATTCTGTCAAGGTGGGATTCACTCTCTCGTCTCCCCCCCCCCCCCTCCCTTCCAGAGGTAAGCTATAGTGTTCTGATCCCCATCAATCTCCATTCCAATCAACTCTTCATATCTTTCTTCTATTCATTTTCTTGTTTTCATGTTTCGTAGCTTGCACAATTTCAAGGCTACCCACCTGAATTATTGTTAATGGACATCTTACACTCATTCATGAACAGGAACTAAATCGATTACTCAAAACATTATCAAGAAATATTTATTTAAATTTGGCACGGAATAGTAGAGTATTCAATATACAATTATTTACAATAGTCAGGCATTTATTGATCAATGGATAAACAGGATATGTGCTTGATCTATTTTCTCATTATTTATGACACTACAAGATGGTACATACAGGAAAATATTTTCTTGAAAGTACAGTATGTCTAAGTATATCTATTTTGGAAATCTCAAAGAAATGTGGGTAAGATAATTAGCATATATTATGTGGGATGTCTATGAAAAATTATTGGTATAGTGAAACGGCAAGACCTTGATTTCTAGCTCATCCTGGCCTTGGAGCTGGGGGGGGGGAATACCTCCCTATGATTTTTCAAGTATTGAGATAAAAACAGGGGGAAACTGGGGAAAATGAAGACAAAGAAGAAGAAATTGATGATACAATAGAGGAGTACACAAGAAAGTATATGTTGTGTAACCCTTTTCTTACCCCTGTAATTCAATTGAGAAATCAAGTAGGTCATCTTGCCACTAGGGTTGGGCTCAATTACCTTCTTCAATTACAATTGCATCTCCAATTACGTAATTGAAGAAAATTTCAATTACAATTACCTTTCAATTGAATTACATTTCTTCAATTACAATTACCAATTACTTATGTCAATTACAATTAATTACTTTCTACAAAGTCATACATGAAATAATTTTGTAATTTGTCCGTACTGCCTCCCATTTTAACATAATTCTAAGTTAGAGAGATAGGGGAGATTGGGGTTGGTTGGAACGCGGGGTAAGTTGAAACATTGTAATTTTCTTTAACGCCTATTTATGCAATACTGCCCTCGATCTATTGCAATTAGCAACAGCAGTCCACCATATTCCCGGGGGCCACTTACATTGACGAGTGGATACCATGCGCGACCAAAAAACCACGTAAAAAGGATGTCTTTTTCAAGATAGGGCACGTTACGAACGTAACGTTTTAAGGGTGTCAAAAACACTAAAATAATGAAAAAAGGGTAACTATTTCGCTAGGAATGCTACGTGTTTAGGGTCAGATTTGCGAGGGTATAAAAGATTAAGCTCTACCAGAAGGAAACAAAAAAAAATCGGTCAACAAATAAAGAAGCCTTTTTGTGTGTGAATTTTGAAAAATGTGCATAAAGTAGCATATTTAATGAGTTTCAAAATTCTGTGTAGAAGTTTTGTATCCCCCACCTAGTGCTATCATATCAAGCAAACAGAATTGAAATTGGACTTGAAATGACGAAGAAGCATTTTGAAATAGTGGACGGACGACAGACGAACGCCACGCAACGGCATAAGCTCATCCGGCACAAGAAGAGTAGTATAGCAGTATAGGTAAGATTTTTACGACCTATTGTATATTACGTAACACCCCGGTCGTAAAATTTGATGGATGTTGAAGTTCGGCGACCTTCTAGAAGATGCGGGTAGTTGGAGGTCTTGACGTTGGGGAAGATGCAGGTACGTTGGTATAACGTTGACAGGTTCATAAAAGAAGTAGTGGGTAAGAATGGTGATGATGTTCAATGATCGTAAAATGTTTTGATTGTAACGGGTAAAAAGAGGGGATGATGTACACTGTTCATAAAAGTTAACTGTATACTGTTATTTCTGTTTAAAGTCAAGTAGCGTCAAGGGCATCAATGTGTCCATGGGGGAAAACCCTCCCAATACCACAAATTGGCGATATAAACGACAGTATTGAAAATGGTGGTTGACCGTTGACAACTGTACGAAATCTAGTAGCTTATCTGATGTGCTCCGAGATGCGATGGGAGATTTGTTAAGATGAAAGCATCATGTTGTGATATTTGCAAGAATGAGTGAGGTATGTCAGATCGGTGTCAAAGATGGTATGACTCGGATGATCATGGACTAGACCCCCGGCCCTGTTCGAGTCTGATGAAACAGAAGGTAGGCCTTTCTATTCGATATTTAGAAACATACATAATTTGAACTACTGTTAACGTAGTGAGGGTTACATGTAAGTATATATTGTACGTGTTGGTGTGATATGAATAATGCACGTTTTCATTCTTTTATCCTGCACATTTGTGATGTGTATGCATAATAATTGACTTTACGATCATGTACTATAGCAGGACTGATCCGGTCGATTTGAAATCTGAATTAAGCCCTCCCCCTGTTTTATTCCCTCATCAAATTAATCAAGCTAAGAACATTCTGTTATATCATGAAAAGAGAGAAACAAATGACACTGTAGACAGAAATGGAACTCAGATATATTTTCACTTTATTATTTTTTAATGAAAGCATCGAGCTGCTACAAAAAAATACATGCTGCTACAAAAAAAAGGAATGTTTTACATGATTTATAATCTGTTATTACATGCTTGAGTATGATAATATTTTCCCCATTACGAGGGGCTTTTATCTGAAAATAAAAAGTATAGCAATATTCATTCATAACACGTACTGAACATGTTGAAATAATCTTCTTTTGCCATTTATGTACATGCAATTGTGTTAGCGCATGTATAGCCTATCTAAAGGCATAGTGCATTTATATGACTTTATAACAGTCTCCCTGTTGAGCATCACTCTGTCTCATCTTCACTATTATCTTCATCCTCCTCATTGTATTGGAATAAGCCTTCAAATTTTGTCATGTTTCTGGCCAAGACACGTTGTAAAGCTTTACTCATATCCATGCCACTTTCTACTTTCTCCATGAGGTCAGACTGAATATCCCGATTGGTGTCATCTTCTTCGAGGTACAGGTTCTGTCGTAAGAACTTTGAGTAGAGGTCAAAAAAGATGCGTTTGACTGCCCATAGAACTTTCACATGGGCCTTCTCTCGAGCCTCATTTTCATCCGATCCATTTGAGATATATTTTTGATATTTGGCATCCCTCATCTCGTCAGTGGCTGCCATGGCCTGTTCGAACCATTCTTGGAAAGCCTGGTTATCTTCCGGTTCTTCCGTGCAAGGTGTCTCAGATTCTGATGATTCATCCTCTCCTTCGCTCTCATCATCATCGTCATCATCAGAGCTAGATTCTGCCAATCGACGCTTTTTAGATGGCCTTTGGAGTCGATGATCATATTTGCTACCTTCATCATCTGTCTCGCAATCATCATCCTCTTCCATACCTGGGTGTACATATTGTATGTGCCTCTTCAGGTCGAACCTGCGACTGTATGTCTTATCGCATAGTGAACATTCGTAGCGTTTGGGAGCGATGGATATGTTCATGTTGATTCGTTAAAGCTCTGTATGCAAATGATTCAAATTAATTCAATCATTGCTATTTTATTCATTTTGTTTCCGTAAATCCTCAGTTTGACGCCATGACAGTATACTCTACGCCGCTACGCCGTATTTCAACGGCCGCAACGCCGCAGACGGCGCTTTTCAGCGGATTTGACGGATGTCGTGACTCTGGGTGCCTTGCTCAAGTTTAAAATTCAAAGCTACCACTTTTTAAGAAATATATTACGAGATACAAGTGGATAAAAACAGGTGAGGTGGAGGGGGGTGTACTGTAATTTCGACTCTCCAAAAAGAATGTTAAAACTTTTATAAAAGGGTGTATAGTAGCGACCTACCAAGAAAATTATCCTCTTCATCTTTAAAACTGACAAAAAGCGAATGTGCCCACGTTAACAACATCCGTCAAATTACGCCGCAACGCCCGCTGACGGCGCTCTATCGTTCTCATTGCATTTGTCCTCTTCCCAGATGAAGAGGACAAATTCCTTGCTCGGTCACCGCACTCTCAATGCCATGAGAACGATAGAGCGCCGTCAGCGGGCGTTGCGGCGTAATGGAAGAGGATGATGATTGCGAGACAGATGATGAAGGTAGCAAATATGATCATCGACTCCAAAGGCCATCTAAAAAGCGTCGATTGGCAGAATCTAGCTCTGATGATGACGATGATGATGAGAGCGAAGGAGAGGATGAATCATCAGAATCTGAGACACCTTGCACGGAAGAACCGGAAGATAACCAGGCTTTCCAAGAATGGTTCGAACAGGCCATGGCAGCCACTGACGAGATGAGGGATGCCAAATATCAAAAATATATCTCAAATGGATCGGATGAAAATGAGGCTCGAGAGAAGGCCCATGTGAAAGTTCTATGGGCAGTCAAACGCATCTTTTTTGACCTCTACTCAAAGTTCTTACGACAGAACCTGTACCTCGAAGAAGATGACACCAATCGGGATATTCAGTCTGACCTCATGGAGAAAGTAGAAAGTGGCATGGATATGAGTAAAGCTTTACAACGTGTCTTGGCCAGAAACATGACAAAATTTGAAGGCTTATTCCAATACAATGAGGAGGATGAAGATAATAGTGAAGATGAGACAGAGTGATGCTCAACAGGGAGACTGTTATAAAGTCATATAAATGCACTATGCCTTTAGATAGGCTATACATGCGCTAACACAATTGCATGTACATAAATGGCAAAAGAAGATTATTTCAACATGTTCAGTACGTGTTATGAATGAATATTGCTATACTTTTTATTTTCAGATAAAAGCCCCTCGTAATGGGGAAAATATTATCATACTCAAGCATGTAATAACAGATTATAAATCATGTAAAACATTCCTTTTTTTTGTAGCAGCATGTATTTTTTTGTAGCAGCTCGATGCTTTCATTAAAAAATAATAAAGTGAAAATATATCTGAGTTCCATTTCTGTCTACAGTGTCATTTGTTTCTCTCTTTTCATGATATAACAGAATGTTCTTAGCTTGATTAATTTGATGAGGGAATAAAACAGGGGGAGGGCTTAATTCAGATTTCAAATCGACCGGATCAGTCCTGCTATAGTACATGATCGTAAAGTCAATTATTATGCATACACATCACAAATGTGCAGGATAAAAGAATGAAAACGTGCATTATTCATATCACACCAACACGTACAATATATACTTACATGTAACCCTCACTACGTTAACAGTAGTTCAAATTATGTATGTTTCTAAATATCGAATAGAAAGGCCTACCTTCTGTTTCATCAGACTCGAACAGGGCCGGGGGTCTAGTCCATGATCATCCGAGTCATACCATCTTTGACACCGATCTGACATACCTCACTCATTCTTGCAAATATCACAACATGATGCTTTCATCTTAACAAATCTCCCATCGCATCTCGGAGCACATCAGATAAGCTACTAGATTTCGTACAGTTGTCAACGGTCAACCACCATTTTCAATACTGTCGTTTATATCGCCAATTTGTGGTATTGGGAGGGTTTTCCCCCATGGACACATTGATGCCCTTGACGCTACTTGACTTTAAACAGAAATAACAGTATACAGTTAACTTTTATGAACAGTGTACATCATCCCCTCTTTTTACCCGTTACAATCAAAACATTTTACGATCATTGAACATCATCACCATTCTTACCCACTACTTCTTTTATGAACCTGTCAACGTTATACCAACGTACCTGCATCTTCCCCAACGTCAAGACCTCCAACTACCCGCATCTTCTAGAAGGTCGCCGAACTTCAACATCCATCAAATTTTACGACCGGGGTGTTACGTAATATACAATAGGTCGTAAAAATCTTACCTATACTGCTATACTACTCTTCTGGCACAAAGGGCCGGATGAGCTAACAAGTGTGTCGCTAGGGCGAGCACATAATACGCCCGCCTGTAATGCAGAAAATTAAGTTATTGGTCAAGCAAGAAAAGTGAAAGGTGACGGCTTGACCTTTGACCTAAAAATCAATACGCTTCCTATGATCCATGCAAGTATCATACAAACCAAATTATATGAGCCTAGGTTAAGTTAAACTAAAGTTATCGCGTTTACAGGGACTTCAAAAGGGTGAGATGAATGTGTGAAAGCGCCGTGGTGTAGCGGTTCTGACTCTCGCCTTGCAATCAGAGGGTCGTGTTCGAATCCCACCATGGCCTAGCGCCCTTTGGCAAGGCGTCAATCCACACTTTGCCACTCTCACCCAGGTGCTAATTGGGTACCGGTAGGAAACAACCGTCATTGTGGTTGGTTTAGCAAGTTGGCACCTAACAGGCTGCTTGGAATGCTATGAATCCAGTGACCGGGTAATAATAATTGTGAAGCTCTTTGAACAGTCGTAGATTGATAAAGCGCTATATAAATGCCAATTATTATAAAGCCTGTCACTGTGACCTTGACCTTTGGACCTCAAAATCAATAGGCTTCCTGGGATCCATGCTAGTATCATACAAAGCAAATTATATGAGCCTAGGTTGAGTTAAAGTAAAGTTATCGCGTTTACAGGGACTTCAGAAGGGTAAGATGAAAGCCTGTCACTGTGACCTTGACCTTTGACCTCTCGACTTCCTGGGATCCATGCTAGTATCGAACCCACCAAATTATTTGAGCCTAGCTTAAGTTAAACTGAAGTTATCTCTTTTACAAGGACTGCAGAAGGGTAAGATGAAAACATGTCACTGTGACCTTGACTTTTTGACCTCAAAATCAATAGACTTCTTGGGATCCATGCTAGTATCATACACACCAAATTATATGAGCCTAGGTTAAGTCAAACTGAAGTTATCGATTTTACAAGGAAAAGTTAACGGACGGATAGAGCAGGGACGTCACGTCCCTGGATAGAGGGGCACCGAGCGTGATACCATAAGTCCTGTCTAGGACGGGCATATAAAAATGAGGCCTAACTGAATAGTGCAAGCACGAATTCAAACTTTTTTACATTACAACAAAGATTTTCAAGGTATGGGCCTGAGATTTCATACACAGAGTGTAATGTTTTATCATGCAAACTTTTGTGAATTTTTCATAATAATCAATTTAGGCCGCACTTCTCTTGGCCAGGTTATCCTTATTTTAAAGGTTGGAATATCAGTAATTAGATTTGTAAAGTTTGTTCCCACTGCATGTAAGAAATTCTTGTTCAAACATATGACCTTTGGCAATTCTCAAATATTTCAAATGGTCAATTTGTGCACTTTATAGCATTCTAATTCTCATAGTATCTCCTCTTTCCGCCACACCATTGGAAAGATACAGTTGCATGCAAGATAGTACTGTATAGCTATTAAAGGGAAAAGATAAATAAGTAATCCAGAGTAAATTAGATAATAAATTAAGTACGGAAGTAAAGTAATTGAATGTAATTAAAAGTAATTGACAGGAATTGAAGTCAAGTACAATATTTCAATCACAAATACTTTTCCTTTAAAAAAAATTAAATTACAAATTACAATTTCAATTACTCAAAAGTATGTAATTAATCAAGTAATTGATCAATTACTTTGTAATTGAGCCCAATCCTGCTTGCCACCCCTATCAAAATTTTCTGGCGCTGCAGCTGTTGTAGCACAAGTTAAAATTGAACAATTAATGATAACTGTAAATTCATAGAAAACCATATATCCTACAAAAAGTTATGATCAGCTGAAAACATTGATTGTATCTCTTTATTTTACTGACCAGGGCTTAACCAATCTTACAATTACTTGAGTACAACTAATCAAGTGTATCTAAACTAGGTATCAGGGACTAGATTTTTCATAAACTATGATAAATGATACATTTACACAATAAAATGTTGACATTTACATGTACATATTACACATGAAATATATATCTCACAATGAACATCCAACATTTCAAACATTGCCAAAGTGCATACAGACAGCAATCTTTATTTTTAAATCATATTTGTAAAAAATAAATGTGAGAAAAAAGTATAAAAAAATATAAATAGGCGGATATGTTCCTTGCTCCTCTTAAAAACATAAAAAATAACTCCTTTGAAATGTAAAACTCAACATTTACATGATTCTGGAAGTCTGAAGAAATAAATTGCAAGAAAGTCAACCTGATTAATAACTCATCTAGTTACTTGTATATCAATTGTAACTTCTTGTTTTGGTGATCTTAGAAATAATGAAGTATGTCTTTGGTGTAAACTATCTAAAACCATTATATACAGTACTTTTCCATTCTCCCTTCTAACCCTGAACATCTAAAAATATTAAAAGTGCCATAAAGTGGATCCCATCTTTAAAAAAATGTAATTTAAAGACTAACTATCAGAAGGCAAAAATGAATAAAAGCAAGCCGGAAAGCTCATTGGTTACAAAACACAGTTAATGCCAGTTTCTTGCATTTTCACAGCTTTCCATCTGAATATTTGATTTAGAATCCTTCAAACTCATGGGCTTCGTTGGAATCACAAAGCAAAGTTGAGATTTCTCAAGCAAAATAGGCCAACTCAGCTGGTCAGTAGCGAGAATGAATCAAACTTGCACTATAGTACTCTGCTTCTTCATGGCTTTCCGATACTACTTGCTCTGGTTTCTGATATGTCTTTAACTTTCATATAGTCTGGGGGTAGAGGTGGGCCATTATGGCTCCCCTGAGATCTCAGCCAACTCACACACAATCTATTTACAATTCATATGAATTAATTATGCAAATTTGTGCATAAACGTTTAATTTGGCTGAAAATCTGTAAATGCTGATCTGATAATTTGGGGCTTCGAGACTATTTGAGATTCTGATCAAATGCACATAAAAAAACCCAAAGTAGTTACATTTAATGAAATATGTATACGATATTTTTCTGATCATACACAACATGTAATTAATGGATTTCTATCAATGAAAGTAAAAAAAACTTTCATGTTGCAGATTTATCACAAAAAATATCATGTGGGTATTATTATAATCGCCCCCCTCCCCCTCTGAACGATTAGGGTTAAACAAATTTGGAACAGTCAATTGGTTGACTTTGTAGTAGAGATTCGGCTCATGGTAATTCACTGTTTTGGGGAATAGTTTCATAATGCTATGAACAAACAAAACAGGCCCATAAAAATATCCAAGGTTATGGCCTTCTATTAATTCAAATCCTGGTAATGTTAGATCATCATCAGGATATTGATTTAAAAGTACTGTTAAGTGCAAAGATGAATTTGACAAGATATAAACCACCCCTCCCCCCCTAAAAAAAAGAAAGAAACAGAAAAAGAAAGTGTCTGTGATGAATAAACAAATATCTCACAAATAATTGCACATGTATTTTTTCAAAAAATTTCAATGTAAAAAGCACATAAAATTGATCTTTTGTCTGTACATCTCAATACACAAAGTAAAAAAATATGGCTTAACCCTATCTTAACTGGGCTTTTTCTGACATATACTGGGGGGTGGTCAATTTGACCCCCAATCCCTCAGATCTCGGCCGTTGGTGCGCGATCGCCCAAAAATTTGCACACGCGTAGAGCTGGATGTAAACTACAAGACTGTATAGTAAAATTTTCATTATTATGCAAATAAGCGTATGAAATTTTGCCTAATTTTGGTTTTGTGTATGTTTTTGTGTATATAAATTATTAACAAAAATCTACAAAAAAATTGGCGAAAAATAATGTATTTCCTATATATTTAGTTTTTTTAATTCTTATGAATTTCTTCGTTTTTTCAAACCTTTGTTTTTTTTATTGTTTTTTTTGATGAACTTTGTCGGGGACCCTTTTGCAATCATAAATAACATAAAATAAAACCACATAAACCAACAACAGTAAAAATAATCATACATTTATGATTTTTTTTTTTTTTTTTTTTTAAACAAAATTTGCATTGACTTTAATTTTATTCACGTTTTTGAGCAATTTTGGGACCGACATGCTCTTACAAAATATTGCGTAATTTCGGAACCGCGTACCAGGGCATCGCAAATTTGGTCTCAAAATATGCGCAAGTCTTGAAAGTAAAAAGTCAGTGAGCGATGCGGTCAAAAAAATTTGCGCGGCGGGTTAGCGGCAAAATTCATTGAGAGGGGCCAAACTGACCCCCCTCCCCCAGTTTAATAAGGGTTAAAAATACAAAACTAATACTTGGCACTTTAAATCTTATGACAAAATTAGAATACTGTTTTCTTCTCTTTTCTTTTGGTGATCCAATCAATATAAAGATGAAAAATATATATAAATATAAAAATATACATTACAGAAGAGAGGATCATAAAGAAATAAAACACTTATGTACAATAAGACAAATATGAAACCTTTTTTATAAGCTTCCACTTCATAATGATTTTTAAAATATGATAGCGATGCAAACTTAACCTAGAAAAAAAAATCAATGAGAAGACAAAGAGTGGCATAATAATGATGAATTGTTTGATTAAAACTTGGTAAAAGCTTTATAAAAATTAAAAAAAAAACATGTTCTGAAAAATATGACATATGTGTATCAAGGGTAGTCCTGTAAAGGATTGCTCCTGTTTTTAGAGCCCATTGTTTCTTTTAATGTATGAGCCCATTGAATCTTTTTTTTAATTAATTGAGTCCACTGTTTATATTTGGCTAACAGCTTAGTAACAGGCATGAATAGCAGCCAGTTACATGCTGAATTAAGTCTTATGAATAAACCATGGTTTTAAACCACAGATTAAAAATCACCTTTGTGAATTCAGGCCATTTAATTAAACCATGGAGGTGTAAATAAAGAATATCTGAAATATAGAAGATAGAGGAAAGTAACTCTCCGTATATTTCCACAGAAAACAATAACACAATATCCTCATTTACTAAGAAACTCATTCCACAGAGTTGCTTCCTGTTATCATGCGATGGCAGAATGCATCATAGATTCAAGATGACAACCTACAATCATTGGGCGTGAGAGTGATTGGAAGCATTTGTCTCAGGTATGCAAATGACAGCCATTTTTGCCAAATAAGCATGTCAAATAAGTTGCTCAACAAATATAGCAGTTTTAAATTAATGCTGACAGAAAAGTTTGTGGCAAGATTTAAAAAAAAAATATTTGTGAACTTTCATATACTCTCCATGATTTATAAAGAATACTTAAGTAAAAAGAATATTAAAGTAAAAAAGGTTCATGGTCCGTTGTATAGAATTTTCATTGAAATGGCTCTTAATAAAAAATGACAAACAAAAATGGAAAGACATGTTTGAAACAAGCTTGCGTGTACTTTGTAGTCCCTTACATATATTTCTGTGTACATCACATGTGAATCTTGGGAGATGTGGGTGATTCCAAAACCTTACATTGAAAATCAAAGCTTAACTATTATCATAGTTAACCTTTCCTTTCCAGATGACATTCATAGTGTCTTCCATAATCTGTCTTGTGACTAGAACTGAATTTTATACCCCAAGGAATAAAGATCACTCATCGTGGTTACTACCTGATTGGTCTATGACTCACTGCTTTCTACTTTTGCATTTTGTCTCGTCCCGCATGGTCTATCACACATGTAGTGTGTTTAATAACCATTTGGTCTCACTGCCATTTGGCCCATTTACCATTTTGTGTTTTATCCTACATAAATTAAATCATGTATGCTGATTGGTTTAATTAGCATCATGTGACCAAACATATTCTCATTATTTTGTGATGATGTTGAAAATGAAACACCAACTGAAGAAAAATTGCTATTCCGTGACATCAATGATGGAACAGTGCACTATCCCAGATCACAGATCATGACGACGCAAGCACTAATACACGTTCCACGCCCTGAGCGCGTGGCTTCAGGAAAAGGTCAGTCAGCGCAGCAGGGTTATCTTGATTAAGATTTAAAAAGGATGAACTACGAGTAGGCCTACAAGAACTAGATTGTCAAGATCTATTCTAACTTATTAAAGTAGGATAGAAAACAAATATACCTGAGGCCTTTATTTGGAAGTATAGAGGGAATTATTAATCCTCAGTTGTACTGGCAAAATTACTATTTTTCCCTCAGGGCTCCTCCCTGTTGGAAAAATAGTAATGCCAGTCCAACCTCGGATGAATAATTCCAGCTATACTTACTCAAAGCCTGGTATATTTGTATATTATTTCCAGTTAGACTATACCCATTTCATCTAATATCCACTTTGTCTAATAGTCTACATGGTCAGATGAACTGTTTATGGATCTTCTTTTTTTCATTTTACAAAGCAAAAAATAATTAGTATATGAAGTGTAAATTAGATGAACTGGGCAATTGACTAAATGAGAATTAGACAAGTGGGTATTTCACCAAGTTTAGTTAAGGCCAAATGGCAGTTGGAACAAATATGTTTAAGCTCATTTTGTATTATACTACCCAAATGTAGACCAACTGTTTGTAGACCAAGCAAAAATAGACCCTAATCAGTCACTGGCCCGAGGTAATATCACCACTCCTAATCTGCCTCTCACCTTCCATTAAGAAGATCTGACAAGCTTTGTGAAGAAGATGTACTCCAATCTTTCGTTTCTTTGCCCCGGACCAGCTGTGAGCCACTCCATAGTAATCTCCCCTCTTGGCGTTGGTCAGGCGGGAAAGACCTTTATGACGAAATAGAGTGAATGGTACTGGTGAATTTCACAAGACTGGATATTCATACAAATACATATGAGACATGGGTTAGTAGAGTTTGGTTTTCAGATACAAGATGAGGATGTGGGGGCAATGCAGTATAGTAGTCATTGTCATTCAATCAGACTGAATGTCAAACATTCGTACAGTTGCACACACGACAAACCATCCAAAATGTACCGTTGCACGGCTTCAGGAGGTGACGTCCCAATACGATTTAATTCAATGCGCTCAGTAAAAATGAAGGTGAAATACGCGTATAGCCTGCTGGCTAAATGCACAATGCTGCCCAAGGTCATGTGCGCTTGTGGGATTTTGCTTTTCGCGTTCAATACTTTTGCTCCCTTTCATAGATTATTGCAGGGAAAAACTTTTTCATATTTTCGCTAGATTCTGAGGCATTGTACAACACAAATAGCGAATATTCATATTCGTGCAATGGTGCGAGATTTCGCATTCGGTGAAAGAAAGAGACGCTCTATTCAACACGGCTAACGCCTCGTTGAATAGAGCATCTTTCTTTCACCTCATGTGAAATCTCGCACCATCGCACTCATGCCTATTCCCTATGTGTACAATAATGCACATTTGCTATCTTTGGAACAGTCCAGATGCCCTCAGTTGTCGCTCGGGCGTGTTCCAAAAGCACACGTGGGACTGTGTTTTACCAAAGGAATAGATATTGATATTCAAATAAAGTATTTTGAGCGTTCGCAAATATCAAATAGTTTTTGTTTTTCGCCAAAGATATTATTAGCGCCTCACCCTACAGTACCTTATGTTGTTGATATATTCAGGAAAATTCCTTTGAGACTAAATATACTTTTATATAGCTCATGTTGAAATATCAACAACATTTTCTATCTAAGACCAATGGATATTATTCTATCCAATTTCTTTTCATGCCAAATTACATCAAATATTGAGCCAAAAAGATTTTCATAGAGGCTTTCCTTTTCAATCAACAAGGGCTCTTTGACATTTTTAGTGTGCATTTAGATTTTTTGTCCCTGTATGATTTGTAGCTGACTTGGGTATGCATGAAGAAAACTTTCAAGAATAGTTATAACACTCACCTAGTGCATCAATCATACAAGCTTCTCTGGTATAGGCTTCCACTGGTATAACATTCTGGAAACAATGTAATGAAACCACACCCATTCCGCCAGACCATACATCTAAGATATGTAGAACTTTAGAACCAGGCTATAGAAAAAAAAGAGGAAAACATCAATAGAGTTCATATAATCACACCAATACAGGGCTCTCACTTAAGGACGTCCACAGTTATATTTGTGCGCATTATGATCTGCACATATTTTACACTTTGCGCGCTGACGTCACAATGGATGAACAGGTGATTAATCAGCAGTAGGTATGAGCTGATTTTTCTCATTATCTACACTCTAACTGCAGATCCAATGCGTTATTTCATGAAGCTAAAAAGCTGGAATTATTCCATGGACCATTTTAAAAATACCTCTACAATATCAAAATACTTTACTCTGCAGTGCTGCAAAGTATGACGAATATGACCCCGAGTTTGAATAAATAATACAGTGGTTTTGAATTTTTCTTCACATAGATACAAAGCATTTGGCACGTTTTTGATGTTTTAAAAAGCTCATTTGCTATAATAAAAGTGCTGATGGTTTGAAAACAAGCACATGAACCCCTATTTTTTCAATATTTGCACCTCTTAGGTATACCTTCCTCTTTGCAAATTTTGGTGAAAATGACATGGATTTTTAATAAAGGGCAGCATTTATTGTACTTTTCTTGTTTGTTATTGAAATTTCCAATTTTTTAGATTAGGTTTTTGTTATCTTTTATGGCATTTTTAAGAACTGACAGTGCTGTTAGACTTAAAAGAGCAAACAAATAGCACTCTAAGTAGATTCTCCATCTTAATGATACAATTATTAATTCTCTTGCGAAATTTAATGAAATTCTAATGGATTTTGACTGAGCAATAGAGGGTTAAACTCATTCTCGTGAGTCTAAAAATTTCAAATTCTTTTCAATGCGCAATTCTTAAGAACATCAATTTGGGTGAACTTTGAAGCTCTATAGCAAAAAAATCAAGTACATGGACCCATGCTACTTTTTGCATATTTCAAATACTCAGGTTCTACCGTTCTAAAGTATCTATGTGCAAAGTTTGGTGAAAATGACATGGATTTCTCTTTAACTGTGGAACGTCCTTAAAGGGGCATTCAACTGAGAAGTCACAGTGGAGGGTAGGGGTGGGGGTAGGGATATATCAGAAATTGCTTAGGTTGTGTTCCATACAGAAATAATGCATTCTAAAAAGTGCCATGATTCATTGCCTGATCTTTCAAAGTTTGCACAATGAGAAATCAATCAAGCACCTTATCATGTGAAAAAACAAATACCGAGTGACACTAGCAGACCAGGCGTGGATGGTATTATGTATACTGTGCCAGTATGTCTGGGAAGCTAGAGAAAGTGAGGGAAATTAGTATAGACCTGGGAACCAGTAATTACTTTGAAACATGAATTCATGATGCAAGCCGCAGGATGTTTGTTTTCAAATAAAAATCATGAGATCCAGTCAAATGTAGAACTTTAAAACGTTATTGAAAACTTTGAAAACCCATTGAAATACATGACAATCAGAGCTCAATTGAAATTGTACTGTCCTAATTTTTATCACACTAGTCTGAATAGCTCCCATTATAATGTACAACTAAAGCCTGTGGCAAATTCTATATCAAGACAATTATTTTTCTATAACTTGCCACTTACCTTTAACCTTTTTCCTTGGTTGCTACAGCAAAAATGGACAACTATGATTTTTCAGTTTTCCAATGGCCAGTCTAGGGGTCATAGTGATTATATTAACAAAGCACTGCATATAATATAGGCCTGAGTCATATTACATTTTTGGACCGGTGCCTGCTGGTAAGATGTGACTTTACCTTTTTAGTCATCTTCTTCTTAAGATGATCGAGAGCTTCTTCAAAATGTGCATAAGGTCGTGACCTTTTACCCTTGCCCACATAGAATATGGCTGATACAAAGGTCCTGAATGTCTCCAGCTGTGTGAGTTTGGGATACCTGAAAAACAAAATTCATACCTCTTTAATATACTTCCCAGGACAAACTCTTGCTCTCATGTGTGATGTATAAATAATGCAACTTTCCAATGCATTGGGGACATATTACATGTAGCTCTTTGTATTTTTTTTTAGATAGTTCAAAGACAAAAATGCAAAATGGTATAAATGTTTTAAGCACCCATAAAAGAGTACCGTACGTAACGGTGTATTAACTGCACCCGTGTATTAACCGCACCCCCTAAAAAAAAAATTTAAAAAAATCCTTCTCACATTTACATGCATATTTGAGGTACGAAGAAACAAAAACTAAGTTAAAGATTTCAAAGTATTCAAAGAGATTACCGGTATGCGGAAATCTGCTGTTCTTGATCAATTCATCTACAAATGTTAGCAAGAAAGAAAGGTACCGACAATATTGGCCACTTACACACTCACTCACCTCACAGTCACAGTGTACACACACACAGCACTGCTGTTCTTGTACATGTACATTGCAAACTTCGATACGGTACCACTACCAGTACATCTTATCAAATTGTGAACTGTCTTTCACAATTCTTGCACCACAACCTCACAATCACTTTCAGAATTTGTCTAGCATTCGATGGCTTAGCATGAATTTTGGATACGGGATTACAGGAAGGTTCAAGAAACAAAGAAATTTGCATTTTTTCCAGTTGTTTTACGGCTTCGTACCGTCTCTCTCATACGTGGTGCACGGTGTACATGGTATCTTATGAAAAGCAAACAGGAAAGAAAAAAATAAGCTGGCGCGCGCGAAACGGGACTTTGAGAGGTTAAAATGAATAGCGCCAGCTTTAGTCGCACTAAAACCACAATACAACGCAAGCTAGCTCTCAGCTCTTGCTCAGCTGTGACAAATTATTACCGAGAATGCTTGGCGTCTCTTTGAACTTAGCCAGGGAACTTCGCTGCTTTGAATCGAGAATAAAGTCGAAATTAGTGTCATGAAGGTGGGTGCATTTGTTATGGACACTATTTGATTAAGATCGTAATAATCGCTTCCCATTACCCGCGGCTCATACCCCTCTAAACGACATTGCCCTGGGCGGCTACGCCCGGCCACTAGATGTGTTGTGAACTGGCAGACTTCTTACATGTTCGGGAGGGGTTACGCGGGCTGGCTCAGACCCGTCACCATGGATAAACCGCACCCCCGACTTTTGCTTATATCCCGCCGAGAAAAAGGTGCGGTTAATACACCGTTACTTACGGTACTTAATTTTTTTTACTAGGCCCGATCGATAAAGCCACAAATTTTTATTTGCTACTTTGTTTTAACACAACTTCCCATCAAATGTTCAACTTCTGAAGCTTAACTCCATTCCCAATTTCCGATCCGACTTTGCTCTAATTTACAACAATATTTCTATATTGTGCCCTCAATTGTTCTTTATCATTTATGTTCTTTTTTGGTTCATGCATGACCTAACAATGAACTTATCTGTCCTGGGTGTGCTAATGGCTACCATCAAAATGAAAGAACTGGCCACAATTCAAATAGCAGTCTGAACTGAGCACTGTCAAACAAGTGATGAAAGAACTCACCGGCTAGGAAGGTCCCTGGTTACACGTGGGTCTAGGAGAAGGTAATTAAAGGAAGACTTCAATTTGCCCTCTCTCCATTTTCTCTTTGGATCAGGTTCTTGAAACTGTTCTACCATCTGCTTTTCAAGGTCATTACTCTCTGGTAAGGGTTTGGTTTCACTCAGTACCTCAGCCAATTCATACTGAAAATCTAAAGCAAAAGTTATAATATCCATATCGCATTCCTAATCTAAATAGATCAAACTTTGACTAATGACCAATAATCAAAACTTCCTGATACGTGTCCTTGATTCCCCTTTTCAAAATGTTCTGATGATCAACATATGTTCAAATCAATTCAAATTAATAATTCCAGTTACAATTACTAGTAAAAAAGTTAGTTGCATAGAATAAGAAACAAAAGAATATTATAGTAAACCAGCAGACACTGAAACTGAAATCACTACATTTTGGTTCAAGATAACAAATGAAGGTTGTTTAAACCCAAGATTAATAAATCCCACAAAAAATATTTGGTAAAAGCAGCCAGTGGCATGAACATTCTATTGTTCCCTTGTAAGAAGTTACTAATGCATAATCAACCTTGGTTCTTGTCAAACATCTACTTGTAAACTTACTATTATTGGCCATATCTTGCTTCTGTTTCAATCTCTTGGTTGTACAACCACCATCCTGCATTAACCTCACAAGGAAATTGAGGTACACTGATCTTGTAGTCGCTGTAACTGGTCCAACATCCTCACCATGATCATGAAGTTTAGCCTTCAGTTCAGTGTTTGTAAGCTTGGCAAGTTCTGGCGGAATCTCCAACCTTTGAGGCGCGTCATCCTCAACAGAGTCTGATTTGAAAGAAGCCCAATCATAGATAATGGTGTCATCTGCAGGAGCGAAGCTAAAGTTGAGCAGAGATGGCTCACTTCCAGAGGCAGGAAGGAAGTGTTCTTCAATCAGAGAAGTGCCTGATCTTCTGTTATAGTACACAGATCTTGAAGACACGCCGGAGCTGGGAGAGGAGAGAGCACTACTGGATGTTGAAGAAGATGATGGAGATGCCTCACAAGCCTCAGGAAGTGATTGCTTCCTTTCGTTTACTTCAGTTTCAGCTGTATAATATGAAGAAATAGATGCATCTTCTTGTCCCTTTTCGCTCACACTGCTGACCACTGCAGACTCTGGTGAACTCAAGGCCCCCTGCTCTTCAAAATCTATGCTTGGATATTTAAGAGGACAGAATACTGTCCTCCTCCTGTCTTTATCAGTAGCCTTTGTGAAAATAACAGTGTGATCTGGAGAGGTCACATCTAATCCAAAGCCAGTCAATGTGTGTTCATCGGCTGATAGGGCGCCCTCTCCTTCAGAATGTACCTCACTCTGACTTTGACTGGTCTGACACAAAGATGGAGATACTACAGACGATGATGAAGACCTGTTGGATGAGCTTGATGACGAACTGTAGTTGTCAAGGTTCATGGAGAGCAATGCCCGATTTAAGGAAGTCTCTCCATATGATGACTGCACGCTCTCTGGACGATCATGACATGGTGTGTGAGTTGTTAGGTGGTGCTTTGGGAATGATATCTCATAGTCATCTAGATCATGGTCAGTGTCATCCTCCTCTTCTAAACCTTGAAAAAGGGACTCATTATCTGTAGAACTCAAAGTTGAGCTGGTTGCAGAGCCCGGACTCCAGCTGTAACCAGCATTGTAATTGTAGAGGTGGCCATCTTTGTCAGGTGATGGGTTACTCAGCATCTCATGATCGGACAGATAACCTGGAGAACCACATATATCTATACGGAAGAAAATAAAGAACAACAAAAATGCAAATATGAAAGAAAGATAATGTCAAGGTAAGTGACCCATCACCCCCAAACCATCAAGATTTTGCAATGTGGGCAGGCGACATGGTGGAACACTGTTACATACATTGTATACTTGCAATAGAGATAAGGTATTTCATTATTGGGAACATGAAAATATATGACTTTTTACAGTAAATTTATTGTTTCAAGATGAAGATGATGACGATCCAAATCCATATTCATTGTATTGTTCGAAATAGACATGAAATGAAATACTCCGAAAATTTCCTTTGCCCTATTGATCGTAGGCACGGCAGCCGCTGTGAAGCGCCAGATCGATGAGGCTCTACCCCTTTCATTGTTGAATGCCAAACATGGTAGCAACTACTCCCATTTTTTAAAGGAGAATGAAACCCTTGAAACTAGCTCAATCCATATCAAAGAGAAAAATCAAAGAAACATATTGTTGAAAGTTTGAGGAAGATTGAATGAATAATAAGAAAGTTATGAGCATTTGAATATTGAGATCACTAGTGCCATGTAGATCCTCCCATCGGTAATGCGACCAAGATCTGTGATATCACACACGTACAACTCCCTCATTACTTTAGTACTTATTTCACTTATATTCTCACTTTTATAGAGTCAGTCACAAGGTTAGGTGTTTTCTTTATGAGATGACAAGTACAGAGGTTTCACAACATTATATCATTGATGAATCGTTTGTCATATGATTAGAATGAGCAAAAAGAGATGTTTTGGGGTATATTTTCAGTGTCCGAATGGGAGAGTTGTACGTGTGTGACATCACAGATCTTGGTCGCATTACCAATGGGAGGATCTCCATAGCATTAGTGATCTCGACATTCAAATGCTCATAACTCTTTTATTGCTAGTCCTATTTTACTCAAAGTTTTGTTGATCTTATTCTTTGATTTTTCTGCTTTCACAAAAGCTAACTTGCTCCAAGAGTTTCATTCTCCTTTAAAGTCTTTTGGTCTGACGCGGCCGGGGTTTGAACTCCAGACCTCCCGGTTGTGAGATGGACACTCTACCAACTGAGCCAACACACCGGATGATGATGATGATGATGATAAAAATGATGATGATAGTGATAAGAATTATAAATGATGTTGATGATGAAGATGGTGATGATGATGAAAATGACAAAGATGATGATGATGACAAAGGTGATGATGATTACAAAGATGGCGGTGATGATGAGGATTATGATGATTTTAAAGTTGATGGTAATGATGATAAAGCCAAATTTTTACCATGATTGCTTTGTTCCCGAGAAGCAAGTGGAATACTCCCGACATCATCTTCTCCTTCTGGGTCGCTATATTGACCATCTATCCACATATCCAGAAGATTGATGCAGTCCCAGTGGTTACTACTCTCAGCCATGTTCTTGGCTGTATTCCCCTCCTCATCTTCTATTGATGGGTCACCCCCGTTCCACAGCAGGAGTTCCAGGGCTTGAAACCTCCCCCATGAAGCAGCTACATGGACAGGTGTGAGCCCCTCTGTCGATCTATTGTGAAATGAAAGGTTCAAGAACAAGAGACCATTTGAATTTCAAGGTACAAAATAAACTTAACAAAATCTTTCTGTTGTGGGCTATCAAAACATTGTACTTCAAAATTTTGAAATATGAGGTCATATCAAAAATGTAAATGGTGGCAAACTCATATTGTCTGAAAACAGTCTCCTATTAAACTCCTGTAGAGAATTCTTTCTATAGGCAAAAGAAGGCTCAACTAAATTTTGTCCTACCTCTAAAATGGAGCCTTTAAAAGCTGTTCAAAAAATTTGTGAATTTTAAGATTGATGAGGAGTTTTTAACATCCTGGCAGTTACATGTACATATTGTTTTTCAATTTATCAAGATAATGTATACAAAGCTACATGTACCTTTAAATATAATTATAGAATATTTGAACTTGCTAAAATCCTGCTCAAAGACTGATCATCCCATGCATCCTGGCGACTTGATATCCTTAGCATTGAGCTGGTGTGTGGTCTCGGTGTTTTAATTCTACAATATATTCAAAGGTGTGACCAACTTACAAATGAGGTACAAATGGGAAAATCAACATTTTGGAACTCCCCCTATACATACAATCATTACATTGTACACCTCTTCATAATGCACAACATATCAGCAGTGGGTTGTAAAAAATCATTCGTGGACAGCGCAAAGAAAGCTACATTTTACAGCAATGTCATAAACGGACACCTTCTTTTGTCTAGAAAGAGTTCTCTGCAGGAATTAGGAAACCACTTTCAGACAATGAAGTTTTTAGTATTACTATAAAATAAGCTTTTTCAGAGCCGTCCTCAAAATTGTTACATTTTGAGATACAAGATTTGAACAGCCTACTGAGGACATTACGGACAGTCCATGATTTAATGTCATTCAACATTGTTACCAGACTCACCTGACATTAGGGTCTGCATTGTGTTGAAGGAAGAGAGTGGTAAGCTCTAGAGCATGGCGAGAATCACAGCCAACTGCAAGATGAAAAGGAGTCACACCCTCGGCTGGAAGAAGCAGATTTGGACATGCTCCTTCTTTTAGCAACGTTGCTGCCCGGCTGCAAATTTTTAGAAAATATAATACATTAAAAAGTTAAAACCATGTGCTGCAGTCATGAAAATTTGAATTCATCTCTAACGTTAAACTGCTGTAAGAAAATGCTTGCACTCATTGCAAATGTCTATTGCATTGCAATTCTACAACTGATATATCAATTGATACATCACATTCCATGTTGCAAGAAATAGATCAGGACTTTGCAGGTAGTTACAAGACATATGATTAATTTACGAGCCCTAGAAATAGACTTACAATTAATCGCAAGCTCTTTCAACTGTACACACATCTTGTCTTGTCTTTCCGTTGATGCCCACAATCAAAATGTTGATTATTATGGCAAATTTGAATAAAAAATTGACTTGACCTTGTCTGCGATATATATCCTACTATACTGTACATATTCAATAGAATTGTTATTTTGGCTGTTCCGCTGAACTACGTTGGCTCCACTCACCAAATACAGAGACCGAAGTTTTAGCTCGATCTGTACAGGGGACTCAATGGCCATATGTTTATAAAACAGGGAAGTGAAGTTGCGTGACAGTCAAAGTCACTGTTTTTTCCCCTTTTAAGTTTATTTTTCCCTGTTTTGGTGCATTTCACGCCAAAACGGAATAATAATCTTTATTTTGGTACAATTCTTTTTCTACATTTTTATGAAATAAAAACAAAAATCGATGAGCACCGACGGGGGGATTTTGCATTGTTACCCCCCTAATGGTTGCTGCATGATAGCGAGCCGCCTGTGTACGAGGATAAATTTTTAAAAAATGAAAAATGTTAAAAAACGCCTCGAAACAGACGGCTGCCAGCTGTCTACTCACACCAGTGCGAGGTTTGATAGTATAATAAACTCGCACACAAAACCGAGTTTGGCAGAGGATTTTTAACTAGTGGGTCTCGCCCGCTGCAGTAATACATGACTTCTAACGAGTAACGTTACATCTATGTACATGTATGCCTTGCCCTAACCCGTGTAATAATAGGCAGACATGGGTACTCTCCAAAATGGGGTAGAATAGGGTCGCAATAGCACTCCAAATAAAAGGGGAAAAAATAAATTATGCACTTACCTCAATTACATGGATGAAGGTGTATTGTGACACAGAATCCTGACATCGAGGCACAAACTGGACCCTCAAAAAAAGGAAAAGTTAGACCTCCATGTCGCGTTCGTTTTCGGTATCGATCGGCCATTTTGTTTTCAATTTTGAAAGAAGGAAAACGAACGACACAGAACCTTTCCTTTTTTTGAGGGTCAAGTTTGTGCCTCGATGTCAGGATTCCGTGTCACGATAGACCTCCATCCATATAATCGAGGTAAGTGCATAATTTATTTTTTCCCCTTTTATTTGGGGTGATATTGCGACCCCATTCTACCCCATTTTGGAGAGTACCCGCTGTCTAATAATTCAAGGACGAGTCCGTAATAATTATTATTATAATAATAATTATTTATAATCACGTATTAAATATTAGTATTTGTTAAATAATAATTTATATCTATAAATTGTTCTTCAAAACGGCATTTTGTAACATCGCTCATCGAATGTACGTCATAACGAAGCGGTTCAGGGTCAGACCTATTGTTAGGGAGACCGCAAGATTTTTCTATTTCATCAACCACTTCATTAAACTGTCTGATTTTTTCAGAACTTGATGAAAATAGTGCAAAATAGAAATCTACCAAATTTCATAGTAATCCATGAATCAGTTTTTGAGTAATAATCAAATGAATTTCGAATGAAATTCAGCCAAATGCTCCCAATAGGCTCTGTAGTATAATTTGTCACAACACACACACAGCTGAAACACACGACCACACAGAGTGCAGGGGCCTGTTGCACGACCAGATGAGCGATACGTAGGAACGTCCTAGGACCAATCTTCCGAGATAGGAGGATTGGCGACAAATCAGCGCTTTCCGTTTCACGAAGGCAATTTAGTCTTCCAAGTCCGCGACATCGTTTGATATCGATAGTATCGGAAAATAATTTAGTCTTTATCGCCACCTGAATCTTTTATTTCTGAATGACTACTTTTCATAAAATCATATATTTCAATAAATGGAGATCAAATAATGTTTTATTTGTTACTGATTGTAGAATTGATGTATGGAGCTTACTTTATGAGGTAAAACAAGAAAACATTCAAAGATTCACAAACATAACTGGATAAAATCGAAATTTTCATTATTTCCCTTATCTAAAACACGGTGCCCTGTTAGAGACACCTTTCATTGATATTTCAACGAAAAAGACCCTTGTCCGACATAAAAATTTAGGTAACTAAGTAATTTCTACATTGTATAGTTCATAAGTTCAATATACTGATTTTTTTTATAGAATACTTATTTATAGTGATAATTTTGCAAATTATGCTTTAAATGTTATTTGTTGAGGAAAAAATATGGTTTGAATGGAGTAAACAAAATCAATGTGTCTGATTGTATGAGACTAAAAAGAAAAATATGAGAGGCTGCGTGTGAAAAATCGAATTTATTTATTTTATTTGTCAGATATAACGCAAGAAATACAGATGTGAGTGTTTAGAGTTTAAACATACCTTTGCATGAAAATTATCAGAAGGCAAGCAAAATATGAAAATTGCTGCAAACATGTCATGTGGGTAGAGTACCGGTAGTGCTTTGCAATAATAAAACATAGAACAATGTGTGAAATCAATCCGCAATGGAAAAGGAAAATACTATTTACACTACAGAAACAATGCTAAAAATTACAATGATCATAAACGTTGGTCATATTTAAAGTTAATAACTTTATGGAAGTTTATATAACATAAGTTTCAAGAATATAACAAAAATATATGTTCAACATTTCAAAGAAGTCGAGACGTACATTGCTTTGACATGACATAGGGCCTACCCAACGATTAAAAATGCGCCTTTTCGTATGGAATTTCCAACCTTTTCTTTTATAGGTACAACTTATCTTCATTTGTAATGATTGTGATGGATTCGTAAGCTATAGACCTAATCTATATTTTAAATAGCTATTTTGTTACCGCAGATTTTTGTTTCATTCATCATATCTCAATTAAGTTAGCACAAATCCAACAATTTTCATTGATTGTAATTAATCTCATGCAGCAAAAAATAATAATGATTATGAAAATGAAATGAAAATAGATAAATGATTTAGCATGTTTAGTAACATATTAGTTTTGTATCGCGTTTTTTTTTTTTGCTGAACGTTATATAAACATGTTTTCTTTACCATACATAATTTCTTTTTGAAATATTTGTTTTCATGTTGTTTATCTACATGTAATGATAAAGCATGAGGGGTCAGAGAGATTGCCGCCCACTTCGATATTTCAAGTTTGGTCAGAAAAAAATGGAAAAAGGGTGGGGAAGAGAGGGAGAAAATAAAGAAAACTTTTTTTTTTAATTATATGGGGCCGTGTTTTGCCGTGAAATTAATGACTGCCCCCATATAAAAATAACTTGGTGCCATCCCAGATAAAATGCATCAGAGTGCAATCGAATGACCCCCCAAAAAATTGTGTTTAAAGGTGATATGTCAGTGTGGCTTGCCGTAAACTCATTTTCTCTCAATGCCGACGGTGGCGGGCAGTGTGCAAAGAAGATCATGCCTACGTAGGACATGTCTGGAGGTGTCTCTCCAAGGACCATTCTTCGTATCGCCCAAATCGGGTTTGTGAAACAGTTGAGCGATATCTCGTTCTTACGTAGAACGGTTCTACGAAAGACCCTTTCATGCAACAGGCCCCAGATATTTTGTGTGCAGTTTTGCATTGGGCTTTCTGAAGTAGTGGGGGAAGGATATTTTGAAATCAATTCTGACCCTCGATCCTAGAGGAAAGGTGAAAAATTAGTATTTCCATTGGAATTGCCATTATCAATACTACAAAAACCTGCTAGTTTAATAAAAATATGGTACATTTTTTTCACAAGATACAAGACTTTAAACTTCCTTTTTTAATGCCACATAAAAATTATGGTAGTAACCAAATATAAACTAAGTAAGTTATTTAGAGCATTTTATTCTCTTTAATTTGATACCAAAATCATTAAATTTGGATAACGGGATCATATGTCCAAAATGCGTGGAACTTTGATTTTTCACTCAAAACCATGACCATTTTTGACTGTGTAAATGCGGTGAAAAGGGCAAAATTTTTGCTGTGTGTGCAGTCACCCTACTATTGTATTTGCTTTGTTGACAAACGGATCGATGGATCTACACGAAATCGGTCTGGTAAGAAACCTTAAAATTTTCACCTTTTTATTAACCAATTTTTTTTAACCTTCATACGCATTAGGCGTTTGAAGGTTCAAATATCAATAAAATTCACACTTATAAACTGATTTCACCCTGTAAATATGGATCCATCCAGGCGGGTGTTTCATAAAGCTGTTCGTAAGTTAAGAGCGACTTTAAGAACGACTGGTGATCCTTTCTTACGCGCGTAACCATCGCTAATGAATATACCATTTTCCACAATAAAGGATCACCAGTCGTTCTTAAAGTCGCTCTTAACTTACGAACAGCTTTATGAAACGGCCCCCGGGTGTGGAGGTCTCGCTTATGCATACAGGAAGGCGGTTCAAGGCTCCATGTAACCCAGGGGCTTACCGTGTATTTGACCATACTCACGGGACTAGCGTGATTTATGGTCTAAATATTTCTCCAAATGAATTGTGAAAACAGAAATTATGCACTTACCACGATTATATGGATGAAGGTCTAACGAGTGGCAGTTTCCTGACATCGAGGCACAGACTGGAACTTCAAAAAAACGAAAAGTTCTCTCCTTCTACCCTAGTCTCGATCGGCCATTTTGTTACGATTCATAACAAAAATGGCCGATCAAGACGGGGGTAGAAGGAGAGAACTTTTCGTTTTTTTGAAGTTCCAGTCTGTGCCTCGATGTCAGGAAACTGCCACTCGTTAGACCTTCATCCATATAATCGTGGTAAGTGCATAATTTCTGTTTTCACAATTCATTTGGAGAAATATTTAGACCATAAATCACGCTAGTCCCGTGAGTATGGTCAAATACACGGTAAGCCCCTGGGCTCCCGCCCGCTGTGCGGGCGGGAGTTCCCTGGGTTAGGCTCCATGATGAAGAAGTAGATCTATACGGTACCGTATGACAAGATATTAAAAAAACATCATCATGGAGTCCTCAAGGCTAGCTAGATAAACCAGGGAAGCTTGAAGTGGAAGTTGCGCGACATCCAAAGTCACTATTTTTTTCCTATAAAGTTTATTTTTTCCCGTTTTGGGGCATTTCAGGCCAAAACGGAATACTACCGTTAATCTTTATTTTTAGACTTAATTTTTTGGTCCAGTTCTTGTTTTAATTTTACATAGTTTTATGAAATACGGTAAAGACAAAAATCAATGAGCCCTGCCGGGGTGATTTTGCATTGTTAACCCCCTAAATTGCGGGTGCACGATAGCGAGCTGTCTGTGTACGAGGAGAAATATATAAAAAATTAAACATGTTAAAAAACTACTCGAAACAGACGGCTGCCAGCTGTAGACTAAGTATTCTCGACGTGCCTGATGCGACGGGCGGCGGAACGCCTCCGATCCGATACACTCGCACTCGGTCAGTAGAGGCGCACGGCCAATATGGGAGACTCTCTCCAATAGGGGAGACAATCTCCCACATTTGAGACTTGCTTTGCAAAAGGACAAAAGAAACAACACCAACAAAAGCATGATTTTTTCCACCCAAAATTTTGTCTCACTAGGTGGTTTCAGACCGCCTTGAAGTTCGTCAGTTCCAGGTATTCTCTGATCGGGAAATTTACCCCGATCAGAAACTACCATGTATTTTGGTAATGTGAAAGCAAACTACGCGTAATTTCCCCGAAAGAAAATACCCGCTAAATAGTAGGTACTTGGCGAAATTACGAGAACTTTCGCGGGGATTTTTCCAAGGTCGCAGGTATTTTGGCAATGTGAAAGCAATTTACGGGAACTTTTAGCCCAGCGTGTCGTTGGGCGCGGGTGCCGTGGGTGGCTGCTGGGCTAGTGGTTTTGAATCTCACGCCTTGCCTGCTTATTAGACCATACTGCGCATGCTCCTAACTTCAGGAATTTATCCCGAAGGGTATGTTTCGGGCGGTGTGAATGCAGGAATAATTAATGGGTATTTTTTAGCCTAAAAATGTTCTCGTAATTTAACGGGGATTCTTGTGATCGAAGCGGTTTGAAACCGCCTACTGAGGTCAGAAGCCCATTTGTTTTGTGTGTGATTTTTGACAACAAAAATCCTTATAAAAAAAGTAGACAGTGAATTTTTAAAGTAGACGGTGAAAGGGGGTAATTTTTCATGAGGAATCTGCTTATCACATTTTTATTTGCCACCAAAAAGACCAAGGTAATCCTTTTGCAGCAAATGTAAACAAAGGAAATTGGCCTCCAAAACTGGAGACTGTCTCTGAAATTGGATACCCAAATTCTTTACAAAAGTCTCTGATATTGGATTTGGAGATAATCTCCCACATTGGAGACAATTTCCAATTGGCCGTGCGCCTCTACTGTCGGTATAGCCTAGGTATAGTGAGTGATTGTATTACCGACCGGCCTTGTATTACCGAACGCGCGCATCATACGTATCAGAAACTAATTTCATACGCTCAAAATTTGGCAACATCCTTCCAAAGAGAACTTGAATAGAAAGATGATGAAAAATGGTCAAAAACACATTTTCAAAGTCTTCATATTCTAAAAATAATAAAATATGGTCAAAATAGCCCATCAGTGATTTTGTTGTTTTCTCAACTTTTCCCATAGAAAACACACGTTCGGTAATACGATACCTTTTTCAAGTGACCAAAATAATTCACATGCGAAGAGGGGTCCGATTGGAAGCTGATATCGTAAAAATGAAAAACGATTTCGGCAAAATTGTTACATATTTATATTTTGTAGGTAATTGTGTATTTATGGTGAAAATTTGGTGAATTTTATGAAAATAATGTGTTTGATATGATTGAATTCATGAAAAGTGTTCTGTAATACGATCCACTACCATACCGTAATGGAGCATTATCATACAGGCATAAGCTCGCGCGTGTTAGTTTAGTAACTAATAATACCGGTACACTGTTAGTTAGTATTACTATTAGCCTATATACTTTTTGGTGTTGGATAGCACGACTAAGTACTGTAGTGTAAATCAATTTTTAAGAGTTTACCAACGAACCTGAGGTGTTCATCGTTAATAGCTTGTACCAATCGACTTGACTTCATGAGTTTTGAGGCAGCCATTGCCCGTTATCTTCTGAATCCATTACCGGTATAAATAACTGGCTGTCATTTTGAGATTCCCGGGGTTCCGATCTACATAGACCTTATCAAAAAGAGGAGACATATCGACATGGAGCTGCGTAGCAAATGAGATGAGCGCCGTGTGGATGCGGATTCGGGAGAATACCAATCTCTGTAATAACGCTCTTTGTTCTTTTTTAATACGACAAGCACGCAGTGTGGTCTGCAACTAAGTTAGTCTGCAACGATAAACAAATTAAGTTACTGCAGAAACAAAACCGGATGAATGAATTTTTGGCCATTGATTACAAGTGGTAGATGAATCGTATCAGCGCTATCATATTCAATATCATGAGAGCTTGTTTTCATCACCGAATCAGCGTATAGTGTAGATCAAAATGCCGCATTATATTGATCGAATCGCTGTAGCCATTCTTCGCCCACTCCGTCGGCTTCGTTTTAACGAGGTAGCGCTAATCGCTCCTTGGTGGAAGTCCATCGCTGTATCTCGATCTCATCATCAAAGACTTTGCTGTTATTTCAAACGGACTTACACGGTATCCAGGCAGCATATTTTACACAAACTGAAAAATATAAGTGCTGACAACTTCCAAGATAACAAATATGCGTCTTCTCTTTCTTCATGTCTTGAAAATCAAAGAACGATTTTTGCCTTAGCTAGTGGACATGGAAAATGTGGAGTAGCAGTTGTGAGAGTTTCTGGTCCTCAAGCGAATGTGGTTCTTGAGAGAATGATTCCCGGAAAGAGAGCTGTTGGAGTCAGACAAGCAGTTTTCTCTCCCATTCATGATCCCACAACAAATGAATTAATTGATCATGGGTTGATAATATGGTTTACTGGTACATGCTTTTTGTATATTGTAGCCTTTAGTTTTTTTATACCGCTTACCGGATACTGGTAACTATACTTTAGGGTAATATATGACAGCAGCTGAACTGGTTAACTGTAACTGATCATATTCTTGTTTTTTTATAGTGGCTATTAGTCATATTGAATTTTGTTGCCAAAATATGACGTTATAATTTACTCAAATTGAAATGTTTATCTCTTGTCTCTTGTCAGTCTATATTCGGGTATGTACTCTCTAGTATATATAATAAATTCAAAGCTTAGTAAAAGATCATGATAAATCATCGATTCTTTAAGCTCATTTCCAAAAAGCACTTGCCCTGCCCTTTCATAGATGCAATCTTACCAATTTTTTTACAATTCCTAGAGGTAACCGATATAGAAAGGTTGAACATCCAAAGATCTGTGGCATATTTACAATGTAAACAAAATCTTTTTAGTCATATAATCTTATTGTGATTAATAATTTAGTTGAAAATGTGTGCTGTAGATGATGATACTTGAATGAATATATTTTTCTCCCTCTTCATTAATTCAGGTCCAAATAGTTTTACAGGAGAAGATGTCTGTGAGCTACAGGTTCATGGAGGACCTGCGGTAATTGCTGCTCTCTATGCTGCGCTTAGAAAGCTTGAGGGATTTTATCTCGCAGAACCTGGGGAGTTTTCAAAGAGGTTTGATCCATTGTCTATTTTCTAGTAGAGAAACTATATAAGCCATTTTATTAGGCCTACTATTAATATCATCATTATAATTATGACGATTATTAATAAAAAATGATTATGATTGTCATTGTTATAAATGTATTCCCAATATTATTATTAACCTTCAATATTAAAAAAAATCAGAATCATAATCATTGCCATTATTAGTATTAATATTATTATTATCATTGTCATTATTATTAGTAGTAGTAGTAGTATTGTCATTATTATTTTTGTTATTATTATTATCATTATTATTTTCATCAGTATTATTATTTTCATTATTATTGTTGTTATTGTCATCATTATTATGATCTGCCTAAAATCAACCTGTAGAAATTATAGTTAGAGTAGTAGTAGTAGTAGAAGTAGTAGTAGTGTTATTACATTATTTATTATTGTTATTATCATTGGAAATATCCAGCAGCATTATTTTCATAATCACCATTATGATTGTATAATTTTTTTTTGGAGGGGGTTGTTCTTGCTTCTTATGAAGTCAATTTAAAAAATTTGACAAAAATTATCACAATTCCTTTTTGCTTACTTATAGGATGTAAAATCTACAAAATGTTGTTCATTTTTACCCCATCTTAGAGCATTTTACAATGGTAAGCTTGACCTGACTGAAGTTGAAGGCCTTGGTGATTTGATTCAGGCTGAGACCGAAGCCCAGAGACAACAAGCTGTACGTCAGATGTCTGGATTCCTTAGTCAACTCTATGAAGGATGGAGAGCCAGGCTCATTAGGGTATCACAAGATAGTCTAAAGCTTAAAAATCATGGAATACCCAAGTGATAACGTCACCAAAAATAAATTGATATCAATAATTTGGGTAGAGGATGATAAAATATACCTCCACAATCAAAATTTGGTGGGAATTGGTCCATGGGGGGCCCCTAAGATATGATCTCCTGAATATATAATTATAGCCCTATTTTTTATGCTATTTAATTCTTACTATTCTTAGATGTCAAGTAATCCTTTTTTATTTTATCATTGCCTATGTATACTTTCCTCTCTATCTTTCTCTCACTCTCTCTGTCTCTCCCTCTCTTCTTTCTTTTATTGCGCCTTGGGCACTCTGCAAAATGGTTATGTGCATTATAACACCTATCTATTAATAACATGGTGAGAAGGAAGAAAAGAGTTTTACGAATTCACAATACTCATAGTAATTGGCTCAGTTTGATTTCTCTTTTTTTTTTGTCCAGACAGTCGCACACGTTGAGGCATTCATTGACTTCAGTGAGGATGAAAATATTGAGGAAGGAGTTTTAGATAGAGGTAAGATGATGATCTAATTCTATGAATCAATTTCAATCAATTTATAATAAGCGTATAACTCCCTGAGTACAGTATCATGTATTTCAATATCATCACAGAAATTTTGAGGGTTGGTTCCAGTCATAAATGGGGAAAATTTATTCATCCGTTTCATCTGTGAAACTATGATTATTTTCTTAGATTTCTCTCATTACCTAAAAAGCAGACCGTAAGTTATATCATTTAACAGCTGAACTCTTTAATGCATGATGATATAATAATATGATATGATATAATATAGTAATATAATATGACATAGATATTGATGATGATGATGATAACCACAATTAAAGTGGTAGATGACAATTAAATAATTAATGATCACAATGATGAAAATAAAGATTATGTGTATGACAATAGTATGGATGATAATTATGGTAAATTTATTATTATCTTTTTTTATATTCATTTCATTTTTATGGATGCGCAGTATTACTCACAATCCTCATAATTTTTAACAAAATCTGTAATTGCAGCAAGGGAGGAAGTCAGGCAGCTATTGAATGAAGTTAGACGGCATCTACATGATGGCAGGAAAGGTGAAAGGTTACGGAGCGGAGTTCACGTCACCATAGCTGGCCAACCCAATGTTGGGAAGAGTACACTACTGAATACTCTATGTAAGATATCTTTATTCCTCTGCCCATGGTATATAGAGATGGTTGCCATTGGCCTTCTGTCTGTCTGTACGTCCTGTTTTCATCCTCATGATAACTTAAAATGCGTTTGACAGATCAACATAAAAATGTTTTCTTGTTTTTGTGCATAATATGCATAATCAAAACATTTTTAATAAAAATTTTTTTTTATAAAAAGAGGAAATTATGTTGGTTTGAAGTTTATTTTATAAGCAATATTCATGCCAAATCAAATTGATAGCAGCCAACATATAGAAGGGTGTGCATCATGCCCCTCCCCCCTCCCCTTCCAGTCCTCAACACCCCAGAATAAGCCCAGTCCTTTTAGGGTTAAACCATTGACTGTCGTTTGAACTTCATTATTTCATTTCATTTCATTTATTTTTCCATTTCCAACAATCATTTACAATAAGTTTTGTTACATACATCTTGATATAATCAATAAAACAAAGAAACTTATTATATGTAATAATTAAGATAACAGGTCGGAAACGGAGGAGGATGTGATAGGATGGTAGAATCTCAGTTTTAACAATCTTCTCCTGGGGAGTGTGAAAGAAATGATCAGTGAATTTCACTGTTTTGCTCTGAGCAAATCAGATTTAAAGCTATTGGTAGCTTATAACAAAAGTAATTGATCATTACTGACTGTATGTCACCTGAAACACTCCCCTGGGGCCCGGTTTCATAGAGACTTGCTATAACAACAAATTCTCAATTTCTATAACAAATTTACTATCCGTCAATCAGATTGAAGGATTTCAATAGCTTTTAACTTATATTGCAAATTTGTTAATATAGCAAGTTTTATGAAATGGGTCCCCGTTTTAATATGATTTAATCAGGTCAGCGTCCTGCTGCTATTGTGTCCCCCATTGCTGGAACCACCAGGGATGTGGTGGAATCGGCTCTTAACATCGGTGGGTATCCAGTCTTACTCAGTGACACGGCGGGGATACGGGAAAGTCTTGATGAGATTGAGATGGAAGGAGTCCGAAGGGCAAGGGAGAGGTATGTCAAATCTGAACAATAAACTATCTTTGTAATCAAGCCAAGGGCCATTTTCATAAAGACATACAACTGTGGGAAATTTTCTATAATGTTTTAACATTATTTTAACTCTTTGATCATCCCTTTTATACATGTAGATCACGTTTTACATGTATTGTGTTCATTTTCAATTCTTTTTGGCGATCTACAGAACAAACCTTTCTGACCTTGTCATCTATATGCTTGATGCCACAACACTCTGCGTTGATACATCCCCTGAGGACATCCTACAACAGGTTGATTCTTTTGTTGAAGAATCCAAACTATGGCAGAATACTGATCAGGATGTGTGTGACAGCTCTAATAGGGATGTGATAGCAATAGTCAATAAAGTGGACTTACTGGATGAGAGGTCAAAGACACTGCTTCATTCTGTCACTGAGGATGTCTCAATGCGGCAGAGCAATGGAGAGAGTGCAAGGCTGGTTGTCGTGCCTCTGTCCTGTAAAACCGAGGAAGGGATGGATAGATTCATGCACTTACTCCAAGAAAAGTTAAAGGAGATGTAAGAATCTTATTAAAATGATCTGCTAGGATTTGGGTATTTTCCACTTTTTTTTAGTACTATTCAAATCCATGTTAAACCTACTTTTTTGTTAAATAGCCTTTCCCTTCACATTTGGAGCCCCTCAACTGTTAAGTCTACTGTGAACTATACAATTACTTTAATTTTTTGCTGAAATTCCTTCTTTTTTCAATTTTTTTTCAATTTTTTTTCCTTAGCACTTAGAGACATGTTTTGTGAGAAGCGCTATACAAATAATTATATTATATTGGATGGCTCAGAATGGAATATTGACCCTAATGAGTGGAATATTTCTGGTATTTCATGAAATAAATGCAACTTCAGGGTTTTTTTTCTTTGCTTTGGTTTGATTGCACTTGCACATTCACTTTATAGAACAACCATATAACAACCATACCATGCTTCATTGGTAATGTCACATTATTTAAAAGTAGAGTGACAGTCGCTGGAAGTGCATGTGAAATTTATCAATGAAATCTGGAGCTCTTTTTAACCGGGTGGTACTTAGCAAGTTGAAAAATATTCTTTTAAAAATATTTCAAAATCTACCAAATCAGTAGAAATCAACTTAAATATGGATGGCAGTGGTCCATTTCTGTCTTTTTTTCCCTTGCTATTAGGTGCAGCAATCCTACATCCTCAGACCCATACCTAACACAGGAGCGCCATCGCAACCATCTCATGGAGAGCGCCCTCTCTCTGGAATCATTTGAAAGGCGAGATGATCTCGTAATGGCTGCGGAGGAGTTGAGGATCGCCCTACGGCATCTTGGGAAGATAACTGGTCATGTGACTACCGAAGAGGTGCTGGATGTCATTTTCAAAGATTTCTGTATTGGAAAATGATTTTTTTTTAAATGCATTTGCAATCTCACAGCCATAGGCTATCAGCTCTTTGAATTTACATTATATGTAAAACAAATAAATATTAAAAAAAACATTAAAAAGATCTTTGGGGGAGCTTATGACACCGACTCCCCGTGACTTGTTAGGCATAAAAATAGCGCAGTATATTTTGTAGGGTTTAAGAATTGTACCTACATAAAATAGGCTTTCCAAATGGTGCTTCATTTTGTATTATTTATCTATTTAACACATGAGCAATATGAATGAATTTGTGTACACAATTATTAAAAAAGAATACAATTCCAGTATTTGTGAATTGAGTGGATGTATCCTAATAATATCACATGAAGTGTATTCAACCAAGTTAATTGTTCATGTACCTCTGTGGAGAGAGGGGGGTAGAGAAAGAAAGAAAGAAAGGAAGGAAGTTGAGCCTTGTCACCATGAAAGTTACCATTGGATGGCAAAGTACTATTATGTTATACAATGATGAATGTTTATGAGTGCAATGGACAGAATACTTCATGAGGTGAAAGATGAAATGATCCATTCAACGAGGTGTAGCCGAGTTGAATGGATCATTATTTCATCTTCCACCGAATGAAGTATTCTGTCCATTGCACAAATGGAAAAACATTATTTGGTGTATATGACACCTAAAAATTTATTTTTTGCATATGAATTGAATTTATGAATTTCAATGCAAAACATGCTTATGCAGTGTGAGTTCAATCTGCCGATTGTTACGTCATTACGACATGCGCACTGCTGGTGCCTGCAGCTGCGGTCTCGGTGCGCGCGTGCAATGGATAAAATCCTATGGATCCAAAATTGCACGGTTGATGACGTCATTGCAAAAAGGGCTGAATGAACGATTTTTAAACAACCAATCAAATCACAAGGATCTATCTAGGTGGCATATGATATACAAATAATGAATGCTCATGAGTGCGATGGACAGAATACTTCATGAGGTGAAAGATGAAATGGATAATTCATTTCATCTTTCACTGAATTAAGTATTCTGTCCATTGCACGAAGGATAAGAACATTCATTATTTGGTTTATATGACACCTAAAAATAGATTTGTTTTCATATTAAATTTATGAATTTTGATGCAAAATATGTTCATGCAGTGCGAGCTCGGTCTGTTGATTGTCGCATACATACCTTTGGTACATACAACATGCGCGCTGCAAACACGGGTGGGTTTACGTGTGGTGTACATGGTGCCTGCAGCAGTCTGGTTGAGCGCGTGCAATGGACAAAATCGTATGGATCCAAAATTGCACGGTTGACTACGTCATTGTAAAATGGGCTGAATGATTGATATCAAACAACCAATCAAATGACAAGGATCTAGCTAGGTGTCATATAATAACTTTTATGCCACAGGGCCCTTGTGTGCCTTATCAGGTAGCAGTGTTACAGCTGGGGTAATAATATACAGCACATCAAGAGGTATCAAACCCAAATGGAAAGTTGTTTGAGAAGAGATTAGAAGCAGATTCATGAAAATATGAACAAAGTAAGACAAACTATGGCTGTATAAGTGTATAAGAAATCTTTATCACTATGCATATGGGGATTTCAAATTGGTCACAAACTCTTTAACCACTTTTAACACAGGATCCTATGGCCCGTATTCTGAAGTCTGGTTTAATTTAAACTCAGGTATAAAGCCATGGTTTAACTATGGAAAGCCAATAGTGACATATTATCAGCTCATTTGACTCTCAACTCATTCTTTAACTGTCTCAGAAGGATAAATAAGATAATCGTCTTCTCCATTAGAGAATTAGGAAAGAGCACAATAAACAAAAGAAACATACCATGGGCCGTCTTCTGAAAAGTGTCTTAAGAGCAATATTCTTGTATCTTTATAGAGTTACAACTAAATCCGTATTCCGAAAATTCTTGTATCTTTTCTTGTAACTTTCGCTGAGGGCGTATGATGTCAGAGCTAGAATTATGCGTAAAGTTAAAAACAGCACATAAATATCCTTCGCGCAAGATAACATATCGAGATAAAGAAATTCTGAAAATTCTTTTATCTTTGCGTTCTGTTAACTTCCTTGCAAAATACAAGAAGGTAGGCAGGAGATAGGGGGATATTGTAACTTATTGTTACATGCGATATTTGTCCATCTCCAATAATTATTTCTTGCTGCATCCCGCAAGAACATCATGTTTTATAAAAGGAGACATTCCAAAGACATAACGACGGATTGGTACACTTTTCAGCAATTAAAAATTGGTGTTCGAGACAAATCTTTTCAGAGAAAATATGTCTTTGAGAAGAGCCATGTGTATTTTAAGCATAGAAGCGCACAAGTATAAGCGTCGGGGGGGGCAAGGAAATTGCGCCTCATATCAACAATGCGCTTCATTATTTTTCAGAAGAGATGCTTCTATTGGTTGACCTAAGCATACAACAAGCTTAATGATTGGTTGATGAGGAAATATTGGGCGTGTCAGAGATAAAATAGGCGACGTCCTTACAGAGATAAGACAATTTTCAGAATATCAATTTAAGAGAATTTTAGCGAGCTGTTATCTTGCTGACTTACAAGAAAAGTTAAGACAATTTTCAGATTACCACCCCATGTGAACAAATTTTGACGTTTCGCTTCCCATAATTTAGCGGAGAGACCAGAGTCTAAGTTGAACCCAATTTAAGAATACTGGCCTACATGTATCAAAATCTTACTTTGCATCATTGCACTAGAGTGCAATGTGATTATAAATTCCATAAAATGCCATTTTCTCAGAAATTGAAAATTATTTTATTTTAACTGTGCATTCTTTATATCATCAGACTCATTTCATGCCCCCTATTTATTTTAAAAATATTTTCAGTCATTCTGAACTTTTAGAAAATCAGGATATACATGCATAATGTAGATGCTATATCGGGCAGCTGCTTGCATGTATCACATCAAAAAGTAAAAAATTCATATTTACTTTCCTCTATTTGATAGATTTTTGTCAAACCATCAATGTCTTTCTATAACTTTGCTGCTTTTATAAAAACAACTATTACCAGCGTGAATTTTCCTTTTTTCGCATGCAAAAAAAGATTGTGGACATAAAACATGTATGCATGATATTATGCCAAATGAAATAACTTTAAATTTGAAGAGTACCATATGTTATCACTTCAGTCCAGATGGGAAAACACTGTCATAATTCATGTAAAACACAGATGAGTGGATTATTTTCTTAAGGATTTTATTTTTTGATAAATTTCATACAAAGATATCACATGGGGCAATGCAGATATTAAAGATCTAAACCTTAGCAAGTAAGTTTAATGATTCCCTTACAGGTACTATTACATATATAACATTAAGCCAGTACTACCATTGAGTTTTGGATGTTCATTTCTAATAACAATTTATGGTAATATATAGTGTGCCATAAAATATGCAACTAGACAGTGTTTTATGAATGGTATATATCATAATCATTTTCTTTCAATGCTATATATCTGCTATGTTCACATTTATCACCACCATAGACCAAACTGAAGAAACTTCAGACAACTCTTAAAAGATGGGATGAACATTCGTGATGGGCCCCTTGATTGCCAAATCAGATTTTCAAAATGTAAATAAAATTGGCATGGTGATCGATGACAATTAGAAATCTAAGGAGGCTGTCATTGATCAGAAGCCGTTAAAAAAATTCAGCAAAACCCCAAAAAACTTCAGAGCGATGGTAAATTTTTTTTTTTTAATCCCATGATGTACCACTTTTTAGGCAAACGTCAGTCTAGATCTGGAGGTTGGCAGTAATTTGTTCGGAAAACCCTGCACTCACTCATTGCATATACACCTATATGCCTAGCCTCTGTCTTTTCACTTTCCTTCAAGGTTTTATGAACAAATAACTACTAACATCCAGTGCCAGCTACACAGAAACGTTGTAAGCCTAACAGAGCGCTAACAGTAAGCCCAGTCACATCTTTCAGATGGTGAAGTCAAAACATTTATTTTAATGTGTAAGTAATGCATTGTTGTAACATTAGGAATCGCTGCAACATTACCGGTTGTAACAGGTCCTGTTAGCACATTGTTAGCGCTAACGTTTCTGTGCGGTCAGTACAGATCTAAACTAGGCAAACGTGATAAACATGAACATAACAAAAATATAGCATAAAGAATTGTGTGGGTATAAGATAACCATCATCAATCACAGTAAACTATTACATGTACAAACAGTATATAGTAACAGAACTATATGACACAATTTACCCCATAATGTCAGGTAATATATACTCAGGCAATCAGAACTACCAGCAAAGCAGTACAAGATATAAAGATATACATGTAGGCCTATAATCTTTCACTGAATTACATCTGCTATTAAATTCATATGAATCCAGTGATCATGTTCTCCAAAACTACAAGTGAAAAATAACAATTCAGTCTGACATTTCACATATATTTGAATTTGAATAAAGATATAATTGCACAAACCATCATTAATACTACAATTCATAAGAACTTATAATATAGTCTTAACTTTTTTTTAAAACTTTACTTTTATTATTTAAAATAATTTTGATTGTCATGATATATGATTTACTCATATTTGTTGGCAATATATTAAATTAACATGTACTTCCACTACATATTAATGCGATTTTGTTAATTATATCCACATTATGCTTCGGAAATATATATAAACAAAATTAAAGGTAGTGCATAATGGCAAAATTTATAAGTATAAAACGAAGTAGGTGGTTTCAAACCAAAATCTGTGGTGCGATTATAAATATTCATTGATAACCTACTAAAAGGGATATTGTTCAGGGGGTACCTGTGGTGCGACTACAAATATTCTTATCTACTAAAAGGGATATTGTTCAGGGGCTACCCGTGGTGCGACTACAAATATTCTTTATCTACTAAAAGGGATATTGTTCAGGGGCTACCCGTGGTGTGACTATAAATATTCTTTGATTACCGGTAGCTTTCAGGGGGGTCTCATTCATATGAAAACTTGAATTATGTTGACACGTTAGGCCTATATTTGACCAATGAAATATACAAGATGGTTCGCAAACCACAAGTCTCACCTGATTTTGCGATCAATAAAATATGCAATATGATCTTTTGACCTCTAGATGACCTCTGACCCCATCATTCTCACACATGTGATACTACCCAAGGGTCACATGTACAAAGTGTGATCATAATTGATGAAGAAATAGAGAAATGAGAGCAAGTTGAACAAAAATTTAAAAGTTTTCCAACAGGAAAAGTGATTACTAGGTCTCTGACAAACTTCATTCAGGCAAGACAAAAATGCAGGTGGTTTTGAAACCCTATGGGTAACGATGTGTACACAAGCTTATAGTTTATTGCCCCCCCCCCCCCAATCTTACCAATTAATCTTGTCTGCAGGTTTTATAACGGTTACTTCCTTCATTAGCTTGGTTCATGTAATGAATCCATTTTTCCCATAAAGATAATCAATTCAATTCAAATGAAATTTATTCTTAATAATCATTGAAAACATCATCAAATTGTACGTTCATATATAAAAGTATCGTTACAAGATGAGGAGGGCAACAAAAAGATATCATTTTAAAATAAGAACCCTCCAAAATATACATTTATTAATACATGTAAACATCAGATGAAGAAAAAAAAAATATGCACACTCACACACAAACACACCCACCCAGAAACATCATCATCGTCATCATCACACACAAAAGCACATCCAAACTTTAATCCTATCAGTCAACTGTTTATTTCTATTACTGTTTATCTTAAAAGCAACAAACATAAATTTGCAAAACAACAACAATTGGAGCACCAAGCGGAAGATGAGACTATATAATTAAATACTAGATGAACACTGTAATGCTGATAAAATTAAAAATAAAACCCTGTCGTTCATTCTTATGACCCTTTCTAGCATAATATATTTCTTGGAGGTTAGTAACAAGCAGGGTGGGCAATCTAAGGTATTTGCCGGCCAGGTGGGAAGTATTGGGGAAAACCTGTAAATGCTGGGATGTACTTAAGATGTTCAGGGAGATGCTAGAATATGCTTGAGAAGCACCTAGGCAATACCTGAAAAAATTCCAGAAGTATATTTTGTAGTATTTCTCTGCATTTCAAACTATTCCCCATTTTCATTTTAAAAAATATTGAAGCGGTAATCGTATTTACTACCAGTATTTCCTACTCCAGCAAAACCGGGTACTAAACAAGTCCATTCTAACATTGCAGATCATCCTTATCTTGTTTATTTTCTGCAAGTGTATTAGTAGCCTAAAGCGCACTCATATCCATGTGATTTTGGGGTTGCAAGGTTAAAGCCTGGCTCACACCTCTTTGTCTTTAGCTGCATTACGCAGTCTTATGCAGCATACTACACAGCAAAATATTCGGTGTCGATCACACTTTCGCGTACTTCCTTTTGTGAGCCTGTATAGATTTGCACGCAGTAAAGCTGAAGTGATTCGGGGTAAAGCAAGGTAAGTCGAGTTTAGATCGAGCAGTATCGCTGCATTGGCCTATGCGTAAGCAGCTCTCTGTTGCTCACATTCACTTGTTGCCACTCTTATTTGAATGTATGATTTTGAATGCGGTCAGTTTCGGATGTTTGAAAAAATCAAATTGTTGAGCTAGTCTGCGTAATGGCCTCATATTAGCTCGTTTCATGGCATTGTGCTGCCTTTTGCTGAGATTGTCTTGTGTTTGAACGATACGCAGCTGAATACAAGTTAAGAATGCAAAGGTGTGAGCCAGACTTGGTTGTAGAGGTCATAGCTAATTACATTAACTTACAGATCTAATTCATAAGTCCGAATGAAACCTCCTACATGAAATACACATGTGCTATATAGAATTATTGGCAGTGAGACAAGAAAATAACTTTTTAATTCAAATAAGGCAATGCTGTTCACACTAGGGCCATACCCATGGCAAAAATAAGGCAAAACTACTATTTGCAAAACAATATGGAATACAACAATGCAGCCCTGAGCAGAATTTACTATGTGGAGACAACTTATTAAGTGTGTTGGTGCATAGGGATCAAATATGGACACAAGTCGGAGGAAGACAGACGAATATGGGGCAAGCATGTTCTTGTTTCTGTATTACTGATCTATTGACAATTAATATACATTAGATTCTATCAACAAGAGATCACCAACAAATAGAAATAATTAAGATATAAAAGGAAAAGAATTCAATAGATAGATAATGAATGAGACAGGAGAGAAAGAAATAGAGAGCCTATGAAATATGATTGACCACAAGGTTTTTACATGAAGTTGGGGCACAAATTGTGACATTTCAGCATAAGTCAATACTAATTACATGATGCATACTATACATTTATTGTTTAATGGCTTTACATTTGTATTAAGACCACACATTTTACTAGAAATTTCAGGCCATTTACACTCATATTTATATGAAGTTATTGAGCAAAACAGTGTATAATCCTTTTACATGTACATGGACAGTGTCTGTGTAGCAATGGGATATAAAAGTCAAATCATGGCAATTAGGTTGACCAAAAATTTGTACAATACGTAAATTAACTTGTTAAGTCAGGTCGCTAAATACCTCAGATTTCCTTTGCATAGTTCTGTTGTTTATTAAAGGAAATTTAAGAATTGTCACCATACGTCTCGGTGTCCACCAAATGTGACATTTCCTGGTGTCTCATGGACACTATGACAAATTCTTTACTTTCTTTTAAAAATAGAACTATGCATAGAGGTATTTACCCGACTTCAATGACAAAATGTAAATATCCTAGTGCTACTTGGACACTGTATGCCTTTAACAGCAGTATACACTGTTTTGCTCAGTGACTTCACAAGATATGAGTCTAAATGGCCCAAAATTTCCAGTCAATGAATTGTCTTAATACAAAAGAAATGCATACAACAATAAATGTATAGAATTAGTATTGAGTATCGCTGATGTGGTTTACGGTACACCATGTGAAGTGTTGTAGAAACAGTGGATAGGAGAAGAGAAGAAATGGATAGGCGAGAAAGTGGAGATTTGAGAGTAGAGTATTCTTTCTTGAAAGTAGTCCTGAAAAGGACTGTAAACCAGGAAAGAATGATGAGTTGAGAACAGCTTGAGTAGTAGAGCTAGTGAGGAGATGCTGGCTTGAGTCGGCGAGTAGAGATGATGAGTAGTAGAGAGACTCGACGTTTCGGGCAGGTTGACTGTCCGTCTTCAGGAGTGAGTGTTCGCTTGGCGTGCGGCGGTACTTATGGCGTTCGTGCGGACGTGGGGGAAAGCGCTGGGCCGGCGGGCTGACGTCGTAGGTGGCGCTCTGTGCGTGGGTCGGCGGTTTTTTGGCGGGAAACGAGTTGGCGTGGTATGCGGACGCGGTGTGTAGACGGCGGGGTGAATTACGGCGGCGGTGTGTGTGTCGGCGGCGTGGTAGGTACATCAGTGGTGGCGTTCCGTGCGTGTTGGTCGGCGGACTCGTCGGGTAGGCTTCGGCGGGATTGAGTGGGTGGCCTGGTGTACGGATGAGGTGTTGGGTTGTCGGCGGAGGTTGTAGCGAGGTGTCGTTGTCGGTGGCTTGTGCGTCGGCGAAGTTGCTGGTTGAGTTGGTGATTCGATCAGACTGCTGTGTTGGGTAGGAGGGCTTGGTAGGGTGACGGTGGACGGCGAGTTGCTTGTGGAGTTGGTTGTGGATTGGTTAAAAGTTGGGTGGTGACGTAGGATTGGGTGCCAGATGGTGTTGATGTATTGACTAATACTGAAAATTTCATATTGAGTTATGCTGAAATTTCACATACTTGTGCCCCAACTTCATGGAAAGACCCACAAACAGAATAAAGGTTATTATAAAATTCTTTATAATCTATATAGAATTTGTAATAGACTACGATAAAGTTTATTTCAGGATTGTATTTCTCCCTTTTGATCACCTACAATTACACATTATGTTATAAATAGTCTTAATCTAATATAACTTATTGTATATGCTTAAGGAGAAATGCTAGAAATAATAAATATCTAGAATTGCACATGACCTAGCCATCTCTTGTGGCTATTGATACACCTCTGCAACTGCGGTTTGTCTGCTCTGAAGCTCTTCTTGAGTAACGACTCCATGAAAAGGTTTTCCTTGCATAGTAACAGAGCCAACGCAGCCTGGGTGTCCTGATCAGCACAGCTGATGGCCCGTTCATAGGCAGCATACTCGGCATGGGCCACGGTATCTGCCTTCGGGGTGGCCGACGTTGACAATGTCTTGGGACAAGTGAAAGCACTAGCACTTGAGAAGTCTTTGAGGAGGAGCCATTCCGTCTCCTCCTGCACCAAAGGTTCAGTATCTGATATATCTTGGCACATCTCACCATTAGGACTCTCTACCTTCACAGGAAAGTCTATGTTCTGTGACACTTGGCACTGTCCTCCCTTCAAACATTCTCTCCCCAGAGTCAAGATTGCTCTCCTGCAAAAAATAAACAATCATAGAACAGACTCAAGACAAATTTCATCTACAGTAAACTCCTCTTCAGTTCACCATCCATAAGTCAAATAATCAACTAAGTCAAAATCTTTTGTCACACCAGAATATGCAAACTTGCAAAGGTGGTATTACTAACATTTTATAACTTTAATTTTGCTTTTAGTCGAACAGATTTCTGAGGTACCAAATAATTTGACTTACGCAGAGTCATTTGTATATTTCACACAGCTATAGATTTTCAAGACTGAATTTTTATAAAAGACCAATTTTAGGTATTAGATCAAGCATATTGGAGACCAAATGGCAAATAAACCAGCAATAGCTAACCTTAATTGCAAAAAAATCCTATTTTAAATTTTCAAGCCTAAAATCCAATTTTTCTTTAAAATTTTGAAATAAATACAAAACAAGTGGAGCGCCTCTGGCAGTCTCACCTGCATCACGCGATTCAATATAGCAGCAGTGCTCACTTTGAAAACTACTTTAACATAATTATTCACAAAAAACACAATTCATATAATGATACAATACTATGTTCATTGACAATAAATGACATCTGACCGTGATCATGTGACCTAAGACTTGTCAGTGATACTTGATTACCCCTATATCCACATTTTATAAACTATATCTGGGCAATTCCATAAAATGATCAACCTTTTTGTACGTCCGACCCCCATTTTTCTCAAGTCTTACTTCACTTCATAAGCTGACCAAGTTATGGTCCTTTGAGAACACTACAGACTGTCAAAAGAGCAAGAAATCAGAGACCAAAAATTTCATTAAGGTCCATATCGTCGCCGATTCCACGAAGTGGCACACGCGACCGTTGATGCGCGAAATCACTTTTTGAGATAAACGCGATTAAAGATTTTTACATTTTCAATTGCCAGTTGCTATAGGATTGTGAAGTTTAACAGAATAAAGAATGCACACACAACTAGCCAGGTATTTACTCCTGCTTGCAATGTAAAAATTTCATCGAATGAACATCAAATCTTGACATAGCAGTGATTCAAACACAAGCATGACAAGTGTCGGTTTGTGGAAAATATTACTTCAGCGTGTGTAGAAACGGCGCGCACGTGCGTGCCATTTCGTGGATTATTTTACAACGGATTTTGAGGCTAGTGTTGTTTTTTTCACTTTGATTATCTCATTAATTACAGAGAATTTGGTTCTAAAATTTCGGTGAAATGATAGACTATAGCCAAGGCATACTAAAGCTGAAAGATACTTGAAATTGAATACTAAATCAGAAAGATACTCAAACTTTACTTTTCACGTGATTTTGGGACGTTGTGCCACTTCGTGGATTCAGCGACGTCACAGAATCCACGAAGTGGCACACGCGATAGTTGATGCGCGTAATCACTACTCGAGATAAACGTGAAGAAAGATTTTCACATTTTCAACTGCCCATCGCTATATGATTGTGAAGTTTAACAAACCAAGAGCCAGGTATTTACTGCTGCATTCCATGTTAAAAATGTATCGAATGAACATCAAATCTTGACGTAGCAGTGATTCAAACACAAGTGTCGTTTTGCGCGTAGAAACGGCGCGCACCTGTGTGCCACATCGTGGATTTTTTTACAAAGGATTTTAAGGCTTGTGTCGCTTTTTCACTATTATCTCATTAATTAGAGAGAATTGGGTTCTAAATTTTGGTGAAATAATAGACCATGACTAGAGAATACTAAAACTGAAAGAAACTAAAAATTGACTTTTCACATGATTTTGGGACGTTGTGCCACTTCGTGGATTCAGCGACGATATATAGGGGGTCGGACGTACACATTTTATGGAATTGCCCATCTATAAACTTTAAAAGTTATGACAGCATTCTAATAATTACCTCCAAAATGGCCAAAGTTCATTCACTCTGCTATGCAGGTGAGACAAAAAAATCATCATTTTTACAATACAAGTTTCAAAAAATCATATTTCTAGGACAAAAATCCTATTTTAGTATCACTCTTCCCTTAAAAATGCTAATAACTGGTAGCTCTGGTACCGGTAGACAAAATAGGATAAGACTATCTGAGAAATAGACTACCTGCTTGTAGACCAGGGCCAGTAACACAAAGGTTAGCGACTAATCGCTAAATGAAATGGCCTATCACGATCATCGTTGCGCGCGCATTTTGCTCAGAAGACTGACGATGAACCGATCAGAATTTCTTTTTCAAATTAGCAATTAATTAAATTGCTAACGTATGTGTTATGGGGTCTAGGTGAATATGCAGCTTCAGACTAACCTGTGGTACCAGATTGCTTCATGACCAGGAAAATTCTGTATGAGGTTTGATGTGAAAAGCAGCTCAGCATGGAGGATCCTCAGTAGATCTTCATAAGGGTGATTACAAGATAAATTCTTGAGGAGGAAATATCTATAGTTGAATCCACTGTGATCTGAGATGTGTTGTTTTACCCAGGAATTGGTACATTCAAGTTCCTTCAGCAACACCTGAAATGGCAATTATCAGTAATTTATTCATAAAAAGTAACTTTTGTAGGGACAGTGATTTTTCGCGATCGCGGAAAACGGACGGAATTCACGGAAAGGGCCTTTTGAAACGGAAAGTGGCATTTCAAATGGAAAACATATTTTTCCTCAAAATACACAGAACAGCAACAGAAATTACTCCAAAATCTCAACAAAATATTAATATTAAAAGGCCACAAAACCCCACAAAAACACGATCTCATTTCGCTACAATCATGACAATTCACACATCGTGACTGCACTCAACTTCATCACACTAGATCGTACCCCTCGCCCGTACCCGTTGTGGCCGGGTGCGCCGGGTTTGGCTCATCAAAAACAACATTCACATGCACACATTGTTTGAACACGGTTGTGTGTTGCTGCCCTCTACGTTCGAAGATATGACAGCACGATATCGAGGTCTTGAAATCCAAGATGGCGGATAGGCGAAAATCGTTGACTGCTGGAAACGATGTAAAAAAAAAACCCAAATTATCGATGAAATTTCATTTAACCATAAAATAATGCTAATATTATGAAAGGTGAGGATGTATTTATGTTAAATGTGTTTGTCAAAATATTTTGTGTACCCGCATAGATCCGATTAGAACGGATTCTGTTGCGTTGTTGGTACAGTGGCACATACAAATTTTGACCAGCGTGAGTGTTGTGATATTGCTATTCAATGGGTAAACGGAATTGTTACTTTTGCTTGTACACAAAGTCTATGGGGAAACGGAATTTCCGTTTTCTGACATGCTGCAACGGAATTTAGGATTTTCTGAAACGAAAAAGGCATTTTTTAAACGGAAAATTACTGTCCCTACTTTTGCATGTATAACTTGAACTTTCATAAAACTGAATATTCACCAAAGATGGTAGGGATGTTTCACAAAGATTTAAATGTTATTTAAAGTCATGCTTACTGGTGACAGGCAATCTCATTGATTAGTACGTGGTAGCGCACGTCCTCTGAGCATGATTTGACCAATGGAATGATGCATTGTATACCGTACTTAACTTTGTGAAACATCTCTGGACTATGCAAAATGTATTTTCTAGATCAAATTTTTGTGTTCATGCACACAGTTCATTCTTCATCAAACCATCCTCTTATTCTGTCATTCTATCATTGTTATTCATTCATACCCTCATGCCTCATTATCTCAACTACTGTTTTCATCTCCGTTCCCCAGCTCACCTTCATCATGTTTCCACCCCCAGACCAGTTGTGTAAATATTGACCATGCTGTATTACCCCCACCATGAACAACCCCTTGTTCACCTCTATCTGTTTATACTTCCCTTATCACTTTGCCTTCCTCGGAATATTATGTAACTATGTAAAGTGAATGATATATTGTAGTTTAGAATAGAGAATAAAGTCAGTTGTGAATGTGACTCCCAGCCAAGCAGACATGCCTAGTTATTGAGTAGAGATCGAGACCGAGTTCAAGTGTGTATTAGTCAGAATACACATAGAAAAAAAAAATTCTCATAAAATGTCGTAAAGATTTCTCTGCTTCCAATATATTTGACTTTGACTAAGTTATCAGTATCGAGTAATTTAAAATAGTCAAATCATCTGGTATTGTAATTTTAGCTTTCCCTCATTATTTTGGCATTCGAATTCCAACTTTATATCAAATAAAATTGATTTATGGAAGTGTCATTGGCTGGTTTTATATCTTCTGTGATGGTGTCTGTCACTATTTGATGCATGCTTTTTCACCGCAGCAGATGCAATTAATCTGGAAAGGAAAAATTCTAAAGTGACACAGCCCAATCAATAACTGCAAATACGTCTTATTTTCTTGACTTGCTGTTGAAATAAGAAGGGTATCATATGATGTCAACTGTGTTGAGATTAGTAATACAACATGTAAACACCTTATTGCTTTGTCAAGCAAACCTTTGGAAATCTCTGACAAAATTTGTCCAGTTGTCATGGTGATTTTTTTTCTTAAATCTACCCTTAGTCAGAAAAGAACTAATTTTTACACTAAGGCGGCACAAGTCATACCAGACTTACCCCTGTATTTAATCTGGCTATTTCCTTGAGCACCCATATCCTATGGCTCCATGCATTATAATTACTGGGATAGCGATCGGCGGCTGCTCTGCATGCATCCATCTCACGCTCTATCGCCTGCCTCTGTCTCTCTGTGAGCTCACTATGGTTGACTGAACTTCCAGGGGCGTGCCCTCTATTACTGTTAGAGTGTTGCTGGTTGTGGAAGAAGTTACCGTTGGCATGTTGTGCTGTTGAGTTGTGACAATGACTTTGTTGCGTGTGTCTGGAAGATGAGGATGATGAAGGGAACAGCTGCAGCAACAGCCACCTCCTAGATAGGTATAAGTTAAAATGGATAGTTCCCCATCAAAGCTGTCGCATTCTGATTTTTTTACGACTCAGCACACACCTTATGGTTGGGCTGCTACCCGACTTTGGAATAAAACATAGCAGAACTTGATGCTCATATAGAGACATTGAATATCTTATTATGCACTGTTCTAAATCTTTGTACGAATACCTATGTTCAAATCTGTGACTATGCTATCATTATTTTACCATGCTGTACTGCAACTTAAGGCTTAAAGTTCTCCGGTGAACCAAGGAATTCAAAACAGAAGAAGAAGAAGCTATCATACATGTACTTATTACAACCAAAGCAAATTTAATACCAAGTTGTAATGACGTTATAGCAATCGTACGATTAGTTACAATTTCAAACTAATTTGGCCTTTACTCCAAAATAAAGGCTTGCAATCATCCAAAATGGCTAGATTAGTATTCTTTCAGTTAATTTGAACCTCAAATAAAGATACTTTTCATTCACATTTTCAGAATGTGAGCAAAAATGCGATTTGTTCCAAAATCGGATCGTGGATCAGTTGTAAGGTGTGCAGTGGCCTTTATGCACCAGCTCATAACCTGAGAACAAGATCATAATATTCTTACGACCCCCCCCCCCCCATGGCCTTGCATGAATTTATGCCCTGATATAAACAATATCAAATCATTGAAAGATTTTAATAATCTTAAATCTGAATGCTAAAATGATAAGTGATTAGAGAAACTACATTACCTTTGAATGAAAGTTTCTGGGCTTTTTGGATGTTTAGTTTGGATTATAGTTGCCAATCTCAAGTCATCCTCTGCTTTAATGTAACGTTTCATGACCAGTTCCTTCCTGGTGAAAAATAAATATAAGAGGCAGCACATAACACTCAAATTCAGAAATGTACATTGGACTGAACAAAAATCATCTCCTTATGAGGAATTACTGTCCTTTTAAAAGACGAGTAATACTTTCCTCAAACTGTCTACAGACAAATAGTTAAAACTGATGTATGTTTTTTATTCATCCAAGAAGAAAGACAAATAACGATAATAATTTAATCTGATCATCTGGACTTTACTGTTTGAAATGGAGAGTACAGTTTAACTAGTAATACATATAATTATTTTAAAACTTATAAACTTTCACTAAATACTGTTCCTTTAACTTATTCTAGAGAGTAAGTGTGCCATGCAAGATACATGTCATCAAAATTTTTGAAAAAAATATTAATTCCTTTAAGCGATGGCCTGACATTTTTTTATTGAAAACACAAAGGTGTCCAATATCAGCATATCATCCGTTTTACACGCAATACACAGATTTTATGAGAAAGCCTGCATTTTGAGGCCTTTATACATGAAATGCCAGAAGTTCAATATTTTTTTTTCATAAATATCGGTCTATACATGTATATTGCAAAATGTCATTGCATGTCTTGTTTTATAAAAATTGCGCAGATGCCTTAATGCACAGACTTCAGGTACCTTATCATACAACAATAAACTAAAGTTTACAAACAATAATAGTGTCAATTTCCATCTCCAACTCAGTACGAATATCATGATTTTTTAATCTAAACAAGTGGAATGCCTCTGGCCGTCTCACCTGCATCACGCGATTCAATATAGCAGCAGTGCTGATTTTGAAAACTACTATAACTCGCACAAGATGTTCAGTGATACTTGGTTACTCTTATTTCCACGTTTTATGAACTAGACCAATACACTTATAGAGATATGATGGCAATTCAACAAATACCCCCAACGTGGCCAAAGTTCTTTGACCTTACATGACCTTTGACCTTGATCATGTGACCTGAAACTCGCACAGGATGTTCAGTGATACTTGATTACTATTATGTCCAAGTTTTATGAACTAGACCAACACACTTTCAAATTTATGGCTGTAATTCAACAAATACCCCAATTTGGCCAAAGTTCATTGACCCTAAATGACCTTTGACCTTGATCATGTGACCTGAAACTTGCACAGGATGTTCAGTAATACTTGATTACTATTATGTCCAAGTTTCATGAATCAGATCCATAAACTTTCAAAGTTATGATGGTAATTCAACAGATACCCCCAATTCGGCCAAAGTTCATTGACCCTAAATGACCTTTGACCTTGGTCATGTGACGTGAAACTCATGCAGGATGTTCAGTGATACTTGATTAACCTTATGTATAAGTTTCATGAACTAGGTCCATATATTTTCTAAGTTATGATGACATTTCAAAAACTTAACCTTAGGTTAAGATTTTGATGTTGATTCCGCCAACATGGTCTAAGTTCATTGACCCTAAATGACCTTTGACCTTGGTCATGTGACATGAAACTCAGGCAGGATGTTCAGTAATACTTGATTAACCTTATGGCCAAGTTTCATGAACTAGGTCCATATACTTTCTAAGTTATGCTGTCATTTCAAAAACTTAACCTCAGGTTAAGATTTGGTGTTGACGCCGCCGCCGCCGTCGCCGTCGCCGTCGCCGTCGCCGTCGGAAAAGCGGCGCCTACAGTCTCACTCTGCTATGCAGGTGAGACAAAAATCTCATATCTTTCTCCTTGATAGAATAACATTTATATTGCATGTACTGACTACTAAATGGACTTAAACTCACCGTAAATTCCATACTGTGTAACAATCTGGATTGAGTAAAAGCACAGCACAGCTGAATTCATGCACAGACTTCAAATCTGTCAAGTAGTCACAGAAGAGAGAGAGAAAGGGACATAACATAAAAAAATGTTGCACTTCTGCTAAACCAAAACTCTCCTGTATTGTCAATTGTATGGGAATGTTAAAATCTTAATCAATCATTCTGCTGTTTTTACAGAAGACTACACTCATGGTCATACACATCCAGCCTGTACACATCTGCCAACAAGAAGATGACTTTAAAGGAAATTTCCTTTATTGTTTATTAATCTATCTATTTTCAGACAAACTAGAAAACTGAGGATACCATGTACTTTTTTACAGTCTAAAAGGAAATTACAGAAAGAAAATACCTGCTAAGTATTAGGTACCTCTCAAAATACGCAAACTTCTGCAGGGATTTTTCTAAGACCGCTGTTGTTCGACCAACAGAGATTTCCTTCTGACTAATTCTGCTTGATTAAGAACAAGTATGATGGGGCTTTTACATGGAACTTACTTGACTCTGTCTCATGCATGCACTCTTCTCAATACTAATCAGGGTTAGCCTCAATGGGAAATCATAGTGGTAAATGCCGGTAAATGCCACCTCAATATTTTTTTTGGAATATTGGAAATAGTTGGAAATACTATGAAATAAATGTATATATACTTCTTGAATATTTTCAGGTATTGCCCAGGTGTTTCTCAAGCAAATTCTAGCATTTCCAAATTTTCCATGTACCTCCCTGTAGGATGGGGGTGGGGTGGTCAGACACTTCAAAATTTTGAAGCCTTCTTTTTTTTTGTCATTGGAATACACAAAATATGAACTGAATAGTTGTAATCTTCTTCAATTTTGTTCTCTATAATATTTCATATCACTTTGTACTATAAAACTGATGTAGCTTTACCAAAAGGCTGTTTAAACTTGATTGTCCGGACACACAACAACTGGGTATACATCTTACATGTAGATACCTCCTCGGATTTTACTACTTTTTCCCAGTATTTCCCAATCTAGGTGAGAAATACCTAAATTTGCTAACACTGTTTCCAATGCTGATAATAAATACCTTTAACTGTTGTACTCTTCTTCATTAGGTTGCTGTAGACAAATTTGAAGAGGAGATTAATGCTCCATGTTTGCAGCCCCAGCTTATGATTCTCGAGCACAACAGGACTTCTATTAACTACGGGTTCAGGACAATAGATGAAGTCAAACTCATCACTAAAAAGAACAAAAATAGTAAAATCAGAAGCTGAATTACTAAATATCCATTCTTGAAAGAGGGGAATATTTGGCAAAGAGTCCAGTGGTATTTAACTAGCAAGCAATTTAAACTCTGTGATATCTCAGTATCTGATATGCCCTTTTATTGTATTTACCCAAACTGAAAATAGGTTATAGTAGAACTAGCAGGGAGAAATAGGTGCAAATTACAAAATTAATGTACTTGAGAATAAAACAAAAAGCACTCACTCTAAAGCGAGGTTGTATATAGACAAACCTCGCTCAGTGAATGTCCCATGACTTGATTTTCAAAAAGTCCGCAAAGAATGCTTAAATAGTAGAAATATTTGCCAAAAATCGGTCTATTTACAACTGAACAAACATTGACAGTATTAACATTTACAATGGTAATTTTGATTTTTTTTTTAATGAGAAAATGATTTTTTTAAATCGCTTACCTCAATTTGGTCGATGGTTTTAATGAGATTTGACTGTAGAGAATATGTCCTGCAGGGACTGATTATAATTATGAGGGGAACAATAAAAAGCTCTCCTAAAGCAGTAGGGGAGCACTGCAAAAAGCGCTTCTTAAAGAAGTTCTTTGACATATTACTAGGGACAGTGATTTTCCGCGATCGCGGAAAACGGACGGAATGCACAGAAAGGGCCTTTTGAAAGGAAAGTGGCACTTCAAACGGAAAACATATTTTTCCTCAAAATACACAGAACAGCAACAGAAATTACTCCAAAATCTCAACAAAATATGAATATTACATGGCCACAAAACCCAAGAAAACATGATCTCAATTCGCTACAATCATGACAATTCACACATTGTGACTGGATTGGAGTCTCCTATATTGGCCCACTCACACGTATTGCGAGGTTAGTATTAGTATACTAACCTCGCACCACGAACCGCGTTTGGCAGTGGATTTCTAACTAGTGGGTCGCGCGTGCTGGGATCTCACTTCTTGGGTCCACAACAAACGACTTCTATGGCTTGAATTTTCTGTGCGCGGCGGCATGTAATGAACCCTTGGGTGATATTGGCCGTGCCGTGCGCCTCTTCTGTAGAAAATCGTTACAAGAAATTTCGAAATGACGAAAAAATAGACACAAATTTGTGGGGAAAAAAAATCATAAAACGGGTGGGACAACTCGGCCCGCGATGTTCCGAGGTCCAAGTTGTCCCGACCCCATTGTTTATTGACCTTTAAATGTGACTGAGAGACTTTCTGGAGGGGAAATTATTTGCTCGAAGTCGGCCGGTGCGAAACTGCATTAGCGCCGACAGCTCAGCAGCGCATTCCTACATAACTGCAGCTGTTCCAGAGCCAGTGGTAGTGGCAGTATAACGCTGCTAGCACTGCCTGTGCCACTGCCACTGGCGCTTCTTCATTCCACCGACACCAGGGTGCGAAAGCGCACTAGCGAAAATTTGGGCCAACAAAAACTTACATTTTAGGATCTCGACGAAGAGCACTGCTTAGATCCGCCAATATCCTCCTTGGTCGACTATCGTCTCCCATCATTAAAGTCAAAGTGGTTACAAAATTAGAAACATATCAGCAAGATCTTCAGCCGGAATTGGTGTCCCAAGTTAAAATACCGAGAAGGATTCTGTTTTGTTATGTGGTATACAGTGTCTGCAAAAGCACAAACAAGATACGGAATACAGAGGGTTTTTTGTTATGGGGGCCGGGGCTGACCATGAAAAAAAAAACATAATCAGATGGTATTTTTTACGTTTCTTTATGCGTGTGTGTAAGTGGGTCCGTGACCCCTATATATTCTGGAGCCGTTATACGGGGGAGGGACTTTGGGGAGGAGGGGGATCGACATAGGCGGATCCAGGGGGGCCAAGGGGCCCAGGCCCCCCCCCCCCCCTATTGGTGGAGCAAAAAATGAAAGAAAAAGGGGGGAAAAAAAAAAAGGAGGGAAAAGAGAGGAGAAAAAAGAAGAGAAGGAAGACGAATTAATGAAATGAGATGAGGGGAAGGCTTGGAAAATAAAAAGAATCTTTCATGTCACTATATAAAATTTTCGCTCGCGCTCGCATTGCCTGTTAGGTGACTTTATCTTGTTCAATATGGATCGAGCTTAAATATACAATTTACAAAACATATTTCACCTCGGAAATCGAACTTTCATTATTTGTGTGTTTTTTTTTATATTGATTTTTAAAAAGTGCTCTGTAAAACTGTCAGTTTTATGGTCTGAATATTAACATTTTCTACTCGTTTTCAAAGTATACATCCCTTGCAGCTAGGTCTGATTGTCAAAACGTACTAGCTAGCACTGCACGATCGCATTTTGATTGGCAAGTTATGTATATCTCAATATTGATTACAAAACTAATTACTTAAAATCCCCTTTTGATGAGTTTATCAAAAATTTTGGCTCGCGATTTGCGCTCGCATCATGGTTAGAAATATATTAACTGATGCATCCTATATTCATATATAATTACAAAAGTGCTTGAAATGTCCAGGTTTCAGGCCATAATATCAGATTTCACGCCCTAATTAGGCATATTAGATTAATAAATAAGATATTAATCTAATAATTTAAATGTCCCTGTTGTTTCATCTCGCGCTTAGCAAGAGGAATAGGAAGATAGTCATCATTTTTTTATAATTATGATGACATGTCCTAAGGAATTCAGAGTAATAATAATGAAAAATATCAGCTCTTGATTAAGTGTGATCCATATCCACCTCACAATTTTCCTACAAAGTGCTTGAAATATATAGAGCTAAAATACATAAAATTCAAAAAATTTAGCTTGTGCTTCGTGCTCGCATTATATAATTAAGAATTATATTATATATTTATGTTGATTTATACAGAAGTGACTATTAGGACTACCCCTTCAAAGAAACCAAAAATCATCTTCGAGCGGCCGATCGGGGAAAATATGGCTGAAAACCAGCCTAATTAAGCCTGCAGCTATATAGCCGCACGATATTCGGGGGGGCCCGGGGTGTGGTTCATTAGTATAAATGTATACGTATGAATGTGCCGTGGTTGAAACCCCCATTTTCAGCCTAAATTTCTGTTCTAGAGCAGAGCATTGCATGCTGCTAAACAGACAAACACAGATTTTATGCAGATGTCCTAGAGTCGTACATCGATCAGTCAGGGATTTCATTTATTAATTTTAACATTTTTATTTATTTCTTGGATTGCTGTCCAGTCTTCATTGGTAGTGATCAATGGAAGGTGGCTCAATTAAGGACCTTCCACAGTTAAAATGAAATAATCCATGTCATTTTCACCAAATTCTGCACAGAGTTACTTCAGCACCTACATGTAAATATGCCATATATGCAAAAATTAACATGGGTTCATATGTGCTTGATTTTTTGCTATTTCGAGCGATGAAGTTCACTGTTTTGAAAGGTCTCGAGAAATACTAATTAAATAGTATTTATACATATTCTATGAGATCTCAACGTTGAGTTTGATACCTCTATTACCAGTAGAAATCTATCTATATTTCACCAAATTTTATAGTTTAGAATTAAATCCCGCACTCAAATTGTTTTTTGTTTGCTCTTTAAAGAGTAGCAGCACCTTCAATTTTGAAAATAAGGTGTGAAAGACAACAAAAACATATCTTAAAAATTTGAAATTTATATAACAGATTTTATGAAGTACAATAAATGCTGCACTTTATTCAAAACCCATGTCATTTTCACCAAATTTTGCATGGTTGTAGAGAAAATTAAGTATACTAATGAGGTGTGTGAACATTCAGTAAAAATTGGGCGTTCATGAATGTGCTTGTTTTCAAACTATTTGCACATTTGTTGGAGCAAATGTGATTTTAAAAACACAAAATATGTTTTAAAAGGCTTGTATCTACATAAAGGAAAACTCTTCACCATTATCCCATTTAATCGAACTCGAGGTCATATTCGTCATACTTTGCAGCACTGCAGAGTGATAAAGTATTGTGAAGAGGTAGTAGAAGCATTTAAAAGTTTGATAGATTATTTTCAGCTAATACTCAAGATTTGCAGTTAGAATGTCAATGACTGGAAAAATCAGTTGATATCTCAATCTGTAGCCGATTACACACCTGTTCATTTATTGTGACGTCAACGTGCTTGCCAGCGGGGATGCGTACAGATGCTTGGGAATGTCCTTAAAATTCTCTATTTCATTGCAAAGAATATGAAAGGGCCATAATCAAGCAATATACCTAACATTATCAACATGAGTCAGCCTCTGGCTTTTAATGTGAGGTTTTGAAAGCAAAACTATTCATTAAAGGAGAAGTTAACCCTGACAATATTTTTATTGTACAAATTAGCAGAAAAGTATAAAATATTGCCAGAGTTTAGAGAAAATCCATTCAAGATTTGAAAAGTTAAATGACTTTATTTATTTCTACACAACTCCTACACCTAGGTTGAAAGGCAATTCAAAAGATTGGCAAATGATCAATTATATCTGGATAGACCAGAGTTATTATTATTAGAATGTACATTTGTTAATATATTATCAATTAGGAAGTCAGTAATGCATATCATTATCATTATCAAGTAAGTCTTTAATTTTGAAAAATTATGTTGTTTTTAATATTTCATGAATCTTGTTTCTCCCTCTATCCCATTTCTAGTTTTCTCCCCCCCCCCCCCCTATTGCTCTCTCTCTCTCTTTCTCATATCTATCTGTCTATCCATTTTTCTATTTTTTCTGATGTTTCTCCTAAGTTGTGTCTGGGATTCTATCTCCAAAAGAAAAATTTCAAACACAATTGTTTAATTTGATATTTTTGTACATGAATATCTTCATTTTATTGACATTTAAAAAATACCAGTCTCATGCCCATATGGAATGTGCTAGCTGATGTTGCGTAAAATGATACAACAAACAACATACGTTATTGCATGAATTCTTGCTTGGCAGATATCATGCGCACATGAAAGTACATTTGTAACTTCACAAGTGTATGATCTACATGTGTACATGTATTATGAAGGGGATAAAAAGTATCCTTTCTCCAGAATAAAATAAACCTGATCATATGATAGGATATAAACATGCATTCCTTACAGTTACATGTATTACAGTAGACATGTAATTCCTGTATTAGTGTCATAGAGATTCAAATGTCGCAGCACAAAGGTTTACAGAATTAAATAGCACCAGATATCTTCACAAAAACTTAGAGATTTCTTATTACAGAGCTTATGACAAGAAAGAGGACAATATATTTCTTTGTTGAAGTAATATCTACTCAAACGTTTCTACAAAGGTAAGCTTAAACAAAGCTATAATTTAATAATAGTTTAACAACACCAACAAAGATTTTCATTTCATTTATTGCAAAATAGCATTCAAACAGTTCTTGCTGAGTTTTTAAGACACATTTAACATTCATCACACAAGGTCAAGTCTGTTACATGACTATCAATACTTGTATTCTCTTCAACTGTTAACCGCTAACAATAATTTGTGAAATGAATTGTGCATGCAACTGAATATTAAATGTGTCTGATTAGCTCATCAAGTATGATGCTTAGGAACCAGTATTCATGTAAGAAATACTTGAGGGCGACAGGGGATTTTGCCCTCATGATGACCAAAGTTGCCCATAATTTTCCCTGAAAGAATGCTTTGGGGCCATCTATCTTTGAGTCATCCAAGAGTTGCTACATATAATTTTCAAGGATATCTATAAAAAAAAAAAATTCTACATACATGTATGGTAGACTGATAATTTATGCATTTACAGCAATATAGCTGGTTGCAAAATAAAGGAGCACTTAGAATGAAAGATACAGCCCATAAAATTCTGTGATCCCCCTCTGTGGAAAAAATGGGATTAAAGATATGCCCTGCATCTTGAATTATATTGTACCGTAAACTTGAAGAATAATAACAATGTCCAATGATAGTAACATTGAAAGTGAGAGACAATTCTACACTCAAAAAATAACATGAAACAGCATGTACTTCCCCTATATTAGTAACTCAGGCTAATTACCGTATATTTATTGTAATAAGGATGCCCCAATTCAATAAGGAATAACTCCATAATTGTATTTTGAATACCTTGCAAATTCTAGGGGAAATCGGGGTTAGTTGGAACGCGGGGTAAGTTGTAACATTGTAATTTTCTTTAACGCCTGTAAAATCAATTTATGCAATACTGCCCTCAATTTATTGCTATTAATAATACAACAGTGTTGTATTATTAATGCTTCAACTTATCCTGCGTTTCAACTAACCCCGATCTCCCCTATTATGTTTAAGATCAACTGAGATCATATCAATCAAATGCATTTCATTTTCCATTGTCTTGACAGGGTACTACTGATAACTCTCTCATATTGACATATAAATGTAAAGGTAAACAGCTTTATAGGATCAAAATTAACAATTTTTCTTCAAATTGGCAACCATTAATTTTCCATTCATTTTTCCAAATAATAAAATATATATATAACATGAGTGAAAATCAATGATAAAGAACAAATTTTCAGAAAAATTACCAATTTGCATTATGTAACAGTGATTTTGTTGTTTTAATCAAATTTTCAATTAAGAGTGTGTAATGATAGCTTTTATTCAGGGAAAGCATGTAATGCTGTAGTAGGAATGGTGTCATCGAGAATTACATGTGGGTTTTATATGTTAGCCGATGCTTGTTTTTTCTTTTATGTTTGGAGCCTTTGCACAGGCCATGAATATGAAGAGAAAAGAATAAACGCTCTCTTCGAGCCGAGAAGTAATTTCTAGCTGGCTTTGTCATTTTTCCTGTGACAAATGGTATCATTTTTTTTCCAGTACATTTTGCTCTTTCTATTCATATTCCATGTGTGAACATTCAGGATGAGAAACTGCAAGTGTCTCCACTGTACCTCTAATGCCCAAATTCTAAAAAGAGGTTTCAATTTTCCATGGTACAAAAACCATGGACTATACAGATGGTGCAAAATTATTCCTCTTTCATCATGAATACTAAGAAAAGTCCAGTTATAAATGTGCGCTTTTGGCAAGGGGCGCTATAGGGCGCTAAAGGGCGCTCATTTTATTCTGGAATGATGCACAATAATACAAGAAATCTGCATAGTCCATGGTTTTGTACTGGTACAACTGAAACCTCTTTTGAGAATATGGACCAATGGGTTAATATGCCATTTTCAATCACAGACACTTTCTGACTTTCTCAACAAACAAATATGAACTGTTGTGTAGTGCTTTACTTCTGATAAAATTAGGCAATACATTACAATTACTTGTATTATTTTCATGAATGATTAATGAAATATTCAAATTTTGCTTCAAAATGAAAGTAAAACCTATGACTGACTGCTGTGAGAATATTGACATCGTTGTAACCTATTGCATAAGAGCTTCCTTACTGTCAAATCTACAAAAAAATCAAATATTCTTCATTTAATAAAATATAATATAAATGAAATAATGTGTAAGAACACTGGATCTCTATTTTGTATATCAGCCATATTCCTCATAAAACTGTTCTTTGAACCATGCATGACCTTTGAATTTTCCCAGCATATATATCTCAATTGAACATAAAACTAGTTACAGATAATATATACATATTTCAAACATATAACTGTACCTATATCCATTGCACTAATATGCCCCTATTTCTTATGAAATAAAACATTGCATTACAGTACTGCACATCTTAATTTCATTGAAAATATGCATAACAAAAATAATATGTAGTGTTCCATTCAAATAAGTAAAGTTAATAGATAACCAAGTGCATCCCATATCTTTAATAATTTGTCTTTTAATTTATCAATAGTTTTAATCACAAATGATTATGAATCTATTACAAAATACCAAGACATTCCAACTTTTTGATATAAACCCCTTCTGACTGGAGATACAAACCTAATAAATCTCTCTCACTTGCAATGTACATGCAGATTTCTTGAGAGTGTATAAACACGTTCTTTAATCACATAGAAGTGAAAAATAGAGATTTCAAAATATATAAATAACAATAGATATGAGCAATGCAATTTGAAACACACTATACTAGTCACACACTTTGGTAAGAATTACAATTCTTAAACTGAGTAGCAGTTGATCTTCTTGATATGGATTTCAGTCAAATAGTCTAGATTTTATCTGTTGGTTTATATGTTATTTCTCCTGTCTTTCCTCTCTTAATTCTCCATTCATCTTTCCACCATGATGAAGATGGGATTTGTGGGGCTGTTTTAAATCAGGTCTAGGGATCTAGGATGTGTTGTCTGCTCAACTGATTTAACAGAACAGTCCTGGCAGGTGTTTCATAAAGTTGTTTGTATGTTACGAACGACCCTACGAACGACTGGTGACCCTTCCTTAGGAACTATATCAGTAGCAATGAATATCTGGCATGTTTCACTTACCAAAACAAGAAAGGATCACTGGTAACTTGTAAAGCTCTACGAAACAGCCACCTGCCAAAGACTATCCAACGATATGTCAGAGATTATAGATTGGTATAACAAATTAGTGAGCCATAAACGAAAAAAATCAGTGGTTCATGGTGGGAGTTTCATAAAGCTGTTTGTAAGTTAAGAGCGACTTTAAGAACGACTGGTGATCTTTTCTTGTGGTAAATGGTATATTCATTGGCGATGGTTAAGCGCATAAGGATCACCAGTCATTCTTAAAGTCACTCTTAACTTTCAAAAAGCTTTATGAAACGACCCCCTGGGGCACGGTGGATAAGAGGGTAGGAGAGTACCAGTTAGCTCTGTGTAGTGTTTGATATGTTGAATCATCTGGGACCCATGGAATAAAGCTCAGCAATTGATCATTCTGCTGATTCTATGACTGATTGCATTGAATATTGTGTATGTTCAATCATAAAAAAGCAGCCCCAATAATCAATCGCTAGGCTTTACGTGACAGGGCCTTGATGTGAACAATAGGAAGAGATTGGTCACTCTTTTCCCTTCTCTTTGACATGTACTTCTTTGAACCCTCACAAGACTGTATCCAGGGCTTGAATTAACCCAAGGCCATCCTAGGTCATGACCTCTGATGACCCCAGAAATGACCTTGATGCTCTTCAAAATATTTGTAGACTCAAGGTCAACATAAGATGCCCCGAGGCTTTGGTGCCCAGTCGTAATCCAGAGCATGTGTCCCTTTTGAGAAGTACATTTTTCTATTGATGCCCTTTTGTAATGGCCTTGAATACCCCCTAAAATGAATGCTGCATTCTCGTTCCTTTATTAGTGCCCTTCAAAATAAAAATAAAAACGGCCTTTGAATGCATAATTTGAGCCCTTGTATCCTTTGGTCATCCTCACTGATCAGGAGGATTTCAGCGAAAAATTATCAATTAACTCAGACTTACTCAACACTCCATTTTGTTGATGATCAGCCGTGCATTGAGTCTTTTGTTAACTGTGTGATAGCTATGGTAGGGAATCCGTGAAAACATATTTGCATTATGAAATGCAAGCATTATTTAAGAAAAAGAAAGAGAAAGTTCTTAGTTCTTGGTTATTTTCTTGGGTTGGGCTATCAAATAAAAGAGCAAATACTATAATTTTAGACATTAAGATAGAACCGTTTGGAAGTGACTTCTTGGTATCCTTTGCTTTTGTTCACTCATGCACACATGACTAATCATCTAAGTTGTACCAGATGAAAGAAGAGACCCTAAGCTTTACAACAATAAGTCATTTGTCTATTACATTTTAAGTTATGATTAATCATTGGTAATGCTCATTTTTGTTTATTCCGGAGTGTACTTTTTTAAGACTATTATTTTACCTAAAAATATTACACAGGTATAGTGACCATTTTTCACAAATTTTCAATTAATTATAAACTGTTATCATTATTAATGTAGATACCATTATAAGTATTGTTATTATCACTGTTATTATTATTGTTACTATTATAACTACCACTATCAGAGGCAGATCCAGGATTTACAGGGGGGGCAAACACTTTCTGAGCAAAAAAAAGGTGAACAATCATCATTATTGGAGGCACTTTCCCATCTTAAAAAAACTTCCAGACAGGCATAACAAAAAAAAAAGAAAAAGGGGTCCCCAAAAGAAGGGAAATGCCCCCATTTGCACTTAATTATTATTATCAATACTAATATTATTATTATTATAATTCATATGATAATTTTCATCACTTACACAAGATTTCAGATAACATCTTTCACACAAGATGTATTTTATACAGACTGCAAAATCTTTCATTTTACCTGACAATGAGTTTCAAACTATGAAAATAAATAATCTTTACATTTATCAATGCACCATCAATTGGTGTATATATATAGAGAATACCATTCCTTTGGTAAACAGTCTTTAGAAAGTGGTCTCCCTCGTTCCCTCTTCTCTGCTCTCCTGGCTTGTCTGAGACTCTGAAGATTTCCGAACAGCGAATTCTATCCCACTTTCCTCTTCATCTTCAATATCGGTTCTAAGCCTAGTCTGGTCTTGATCGGACTCACTGTCATCCATGATATCGTAACATCCCTGCTCCACTTTCTTCAGGTGGTCAGGTCTGGTAGGTGAGACTAGTGTGTCGGATCGTATGCTCAGACTTGTGAAGGGAGTGAAGTCCAAGCCCATACCGGGACGAACAAACGGAGATGGCGATGCAGGCATTTCATTATCTATGTTATCATTCATGGAGATGTATCCAGTGCTGGATGTGGAAGCTCCGAGATCATGGAGGCGGTTGGCGTTCACCGAGCTGAGATCAATATGATCAGTAATTGTGGAGTAGACTGGGGCAGAAACATACGGCATGGGACGCTGCATGGTTCCCAGTTTGGGTGTCTGGACGCTAGTGTTACTGTACACAGACATATTACTCTCAGAGTCTATATGTCTCATCCCAAGATGTCTGTCATGGTCTTTGGCCACACCAGATTCGGCACCAACTTGCCTCCTAACCGGACCTGGACGAGGATTTTCAATGTCTTGTTGAGGAGCTACCATGGACAGGTAACGTTCAAACGTACTTAATCTTAGGACTTTGTGGCTGTGATTTCGCTTGATATCACTCCTACCTTGTTCAAGGATGACCGTAGGAACTTTTGTGGGACTGCCAAGCGCCTTTAGGCCATCTTCTTTATCAGGGGTCAAAGGACGAAGGTCACTCTCTCCACTGCTTTCAGCACTATGAGAGTCAATACGCATTGCTCTCTCTGAGTCATGACTACTGTCTTTGGATGATGCTCCACCTGATTTCAGTTCAAGAGATCCATCATCAAAGTTCTTACTGGATACCAGTTTCCTGCGTCCAGTTCGAGGACTTACCCTCTCTACACTGAATTCCGGATTCTCCCTCAATAGCTCACCTTCTTTGCGTGAAAGACTCCCAACACCTGGCTTTCCCCTATCATGTACCTTTGGTTTTTGCATGGGCGGATACGAGCCACCGCTCTTTGCTTTCCATCGTTGAATCTTTGTACTCTTGTCACTTGGGCAAGCATCATGATTCAGGGCACTATCGCTAGCACTCTTCAGTCGCGACTCACGAACACCAAGAAGGTTCTCGTTGCTTTCTGCTGGCAGCAAGCTATTCATAAGAAGTTGACGGATGTCCATGATGTTCCTGGCTGTTTGGAAGGAAGCCTCTTCTACCCTCATCAGTCTACGTTCAAATGATCTCATACCAAGCTTGGAAATATTCTCCTTCTCTACGATCTCTTCAAGTTGATAAGAGTGATCCTCAGTCCTGAATCATCAAAGAAAGAATTTTTTTGTTATATCAATAAGCTGACTGATGACAACAAGAAAACATACATGACAATATATGCAACAAAGAGTGGCGGATCCAGTCAGGGGACTAAGGAGCACACATCCCCTTCTATATTTTCATAACTGCCCATTGACTATGATAGCATAATCTAAGAAAATTGTCATCTGCCCACCCATCATTTCAAAGTCCTGGATCCGCCAATGAACATAAACATGGAGTATATGAGAAACCATTTGTTTGGTTAGTTGATAATATTCCTCTTTTTGATATCATCACAACTATTTTCAAGACATACATACAAGACGTCAATAGCAAAGTCATTATCAATTTGATGTCAGTGCCTCCATCAAGATTTGTGAATTGTGAGAGTAAAGTATAAAACTATATACCTTTCAGCAACTTCTCGCAGTCTCTCTTCACTTGAGACCTGTCTTTGAATTTCTTTGTCCTTGAGATAGAGTTCTAAACATGCTTCCTCAAAGTCACGAACGGAATCCATAGCCTCTCTGTCCAAGAACAGTTCTGGAAAGGAAAATATTCAAATAAAACGATGATAACCAAGGAAGCATTCGAGGCTGGCCTTGAGGCTCCATATTGCCGGCAAAGGTCTTGGCCCTATGACTCAGAGAACTATCGGCCTCGACTACATCCCTGATAATGATAAGGGTTTCCCTTCAGATGATTACTCTGCATGTACTTGTTATGATCATGCCAACAAGGAAAGAACAGTATGTGTAATCATCACTTACTCTAAATGCACTTCCATTTCACATTTTAATGAAATAAATAACACAAATGGAATCGTTAAACCATTCATGGGGGTAGTTTAACACAGATGAGGACACACAGCGACTCCACACTAATCAATGAGACTGTGCATTCAATATCATATGCACATCGGCATTCAAGCATGACTTTTGAAATCACATTCAAATCTTTGTGAACCCCCCCAGCATATGTAAAGGCAAATAAACCTATAGCTAATGGAAAAAAACAAGAATAGGCACTTACTGAGTCTGATGTCCTTTTGTCGTTTCTCACATTTTCGACACTGGCAAACGACAAACTTGAAGAGGGAATACAGATAGTATATAATTGTGAAGGGAGGTACGAGGATGGGCTTCTGCTCATATTTCATGGTCACATGGTACCGTTGGAACTTCCACAGTTGATTAGCGATTGGCATTATCCGCTGAAAGGTGGTGCTGGTTAATAATAGAACAAAAAAACCATTATTCCTGATGCTCTATTGATATAGAGCTTGTTACATAAGAGGTTATTATGGTACATGTAACTTTGCCTTTTAGTGGTATCTATAATGATAATATGCATTTGTATAGCGCCATCTATCTAGAAACAATCTATTCCAAGGCGCATTGTTATTATTATTATTACCCCGGATTAGCTCGAGCTGCCTTTCAGCGTTCGTGCATTCAAGGAATTAATCATGCCGGGTACCCATTCACCTCACCTGGGTCGAGTGCAGCACAGTGGATAAATTTCTTGCTGAAGGAAAACATGCCATGGCTAGGATTCAAACCCACGACCCTTTGTTTGAAAGGCAAGAGTCAGCACCACTAGACCACGACACGCCCACTTCTGTAATGGAATCCTTGAATTTGATTGGCTGTTAAGCATTGTTACCATGGTAATTTACTGTTGGATGACAATGTTACTATAGTCATAATTTTCATGAAACATGACCCTATTACGACTATTCTGAAAGGCAAAGGGAGGATGGAGTTTAGGAATAAGGAAATAAATCATGTATGATGTGTGAATTAGTGCTTGTATGTGGATGCACAAATAATTATATAAAAAAGTAAATTAAAAGGGTTTTACTCATACACTATCTTGAAACGATTCTGCTTATCAGATCCTCAATATAAAAAGCATTCTACACAAATGTAGCTCAATATTGAGTAAAAGCTGGATCTCTAAGTGTTAAATTTGTTCTTTGAATCTTAAGCTGTGTCTTACTGGAGGTTTGCAGTATATCATAATTAGCATTGGCCAATCAGGATCACTGTTACATGTGTCTATTGTTCTACATTGCTATTGTCAGCCAATCAGAATAGATGTTTGAAATTAATTAATCATATCATTATATTCCAGTGCTGGATCCAGGATTCTGAAGTAGGAGTGCAAATTATGACAGATTTGTAAGTAAAGGGGGGAGGAGGTGAGGCAGAATAAAATTTTAGATTTAGATATAGATATTAATTTGTATGTTGAATTCTCAAAATACAGAGGGTACATGTAACCCTTGTATTCTTGTCCACTGTGTTCTTTGTTATCAATTCTGAAACTGCTGTCAAGATCAGAGTACTTACTTGAAGAGAGCAATGAGCATATTGACAATCAGAATGTTGGCTACTAAACAATAAATGGACATCGCCACGGGAACGACCCAATGACCCGTAAGACAAGGCTCCATGTCTGGTCCATCTCCACACGGAGCTAAAAAGAAAACGAGAAACGGGAATGTAGTACAATTTGAACCCAAGGTTGATTCAATGTTCAAATCAACTCGCACTCCCTATTATCAATGCACCCACTGGCCTATATTCTGCACTTGGGTTTAATTCAAACTCGGGTTTAAAATCATGGTTTAACTATGGATAGCTAATAGTGACACAAATGTGAAACAATGCAAGTTCAATCTAGCAAGTCATTTGACACTAAAAATCACTCATAACTTCCAGGGAATAATAACTGAAATAGTTTTCTTTATCATGAATAGCAAGTAAACACTAACAAGTAAACAAAGGTAACATACAATGCATACAAACATTTGACATTTTTGGCTTTCTATAATTTCAGCAGAGAGTTAGACCATGGTTTAAGTGAAACTATACTACAGAATACGGGCCACTGCAAGTACTTCTGGGCCTCGTCTTACAAAGAGTTCCGATTGATCCGATCAATCGTAACTCTATGGAAATCCATCAGTGTCATAATTTTTTCCTACAAAAAATTTGCACAATGTCCTGTGTATGCAAAGAGAAGCGCAGTGAATTTTCAAGAAAACAATGAATGCATGAATATACATCATAGCTAGAAAATATTTTGAACAAGCATGCATAATAGATGTTGATGTTGCTGGCCGTCCATAGTTGCATTTGATCGAATCAACTGAACTCTTTGTAAGACGGGGCCCTGGTTCTCTCGAACAGCTAACAGAACTGAAAAATGAGCTGTATGAAATGAGCTCAATGATTGCTTTTCCTCATGCATAATCTAACATTTCCTTTTCCAGCTCAAATTTACAAGTAGGCAATATTTATCCCAGATTACTCTTCAATAATATTTAGAATTTAAAAAAAATCCTTAACTTTCATGTGTGTCATATTTAACATTTTTCATTTGGATATAAACACTGAAGAAAAGAAAATCATATTCGTTCCGACATTTTCAAGATAACTTTGATGGAAAAATCACCATTGAATTAATATCCTGGGGAGAAATAATGTAACCCATGAATGTTTTTTCCGGTAACTATATATATTTTTTTCACTTTTCTGAAGCACTGAATGATTTTCAGGTGCAATTTTTTCAGGGCTTGTTTAAAAAAAAAACATATACCTATGGGTGATAAATACGACCTTGCAGCTCAGACTTTTAAAAATCAAATCAATATTAGCCTATGCTTTTAACCAAGGATAATTATTTGATTATGATGACTATTTTCATCACTTGTAAAGCCTGGCGGAAACCACATGATCCAATTTCCCACAAAATTGTAATAGCATTTGATACGAACATTCCAACCAAAGGAATCTTCAACCATCAAAGTTCCAAATGGTGGTATGAATACTGAAATCAAAGTTCCAGTCTATTTCGAGCCTCCCAATACAAATAAACGCAAACTAAATTCCAAATCTTAATGATGTCATCATTGACTGCGACTTGAAGCCTATTTTACTCCAACTCTACTCTGACCACAAGGATTGCGGCAAAGCAGAATTCTGATTTTAGAGTTAGTAACATTATTCTGAACTTTGAATGAAATATATATAAATAATACTTCTTGGAACTTTCACATTTAATGCAAAATGGGATTTGACAAGAAATCCGATTCATGCAGTGTGTGCTGGGATTAAGAACGTACGATTAATCTTGCCAGCATAGACTTCTCCATAAATCATCCAGTATGGCTCATGAAGGACTTCTCTTACAGGCCACCAACTAGGTTCAACATCAGGGTTTAGAATAGACTGACGAATCACACCAAAGCTCACCAGAATGATTATCAATACTACTAGAAAGTAGCACATATCCCGTAACTAGATAAAAACAACAAAACCAGACATCAAATATCAACTATTGTCTCCTTTTTCAAAGATCTTCGGACTCATTTTTAAATTGTTACCACAACTGGAATGTATTAGCTTTAAAATGAACAAGTACGACAAGAATCAAGAACTTTAAGAGTCTTGTAAATATATCAAAGATATTAAAAGAACTTTCTAATATTTTTTTTTATTTACCTCATATCAAATCTCAACATTTCATATTTAGATCAGTAAATTTTCACAAGATTTTTGTTTTATTAAGAAAAGTAATTGGATATTTTTTAATTGCAAAGGAAGGGGATTTTATATGGTTAAATGAAATATTTCTATTCATTAAGAAAAGGAACTTAAGATCATAACATACTTTAGGATGTTCATAAACTTTCTATTTGAATGTAAGTAGAGGAGATTTTACAAGGTTCAATGACCCTCCCCCATTTTTCTATTTTCTTATTCATCAAGATATATAACAAAACACCATAATATACAGTAGGATGTTCATAAATTCACTTTTTTGAATTCTAATACAATTGCTTTGTAATCATAAAATTTAAGATAGGTGATTACCGGTATATGAGGTTTAATGACCACCACCCCTCCTATTCTGTATTCTAAATATAATGAGATAATTGTTGTTTCCACATTCAATAGCACAGCAGATACTCACCATTTTACCAATCATATTAATGAGAGGTCCTAGATAATTACTAACACTCAGAATCTCCAGGAATCTCAAATACCATAGAACAATGACCACACAGTAGACCACTCTACCAGATAGATGGGTCGATGGCACCATACGAAGGATGAAACCGGTCATGAAGGTTACGATGGCGATTACATCATGGACATTCCAGAAGACAGAGTAGAAGACACGAAACTTATGTGCAAGTTTGGTGGGCTCAGCTAACATGAGCTGAAAATAGATGAAAATTATGAATAGAAGGATAGAATTAGCCCTTTGGCTTTTGAAAAGGTGATATAACTGGGGGTGTTACATAAATAGATATGCTTGGTATTTACAACTGATTGTAATTGTTGTACATGGCTTTTGTACATGGCTTGCCATAGCAATAAGTTTCAGGGCCCAGTGATGGCAACCCAACATTGATGGTAAAAACATACCATTCAGAAAAATTGATTTTTTTTAATTTCTTTTCTAAAGAGAATGTTCAAGAATCAGATATGTTCAATTTAAATCAGATTTTGCTTATTTATATAATTTTTATTCACATTTATCATCATGAAAAAAAAGAAAGTTAAATTACAAAGAAATTTTACCTTTATAGCATCAATCTTAACCCAATCACAAATATTATTCTAAACATCGTTCCGTAGAGCATTTCAGTCACACAGCCTACTTAAATATATCAAATAATCATTGGTTTCATCATTCATGTACATGAATTGGAAATCAAGGACTTACTAGACACACCCTTAATCTTTACCTTAATCCCCAGGGGGGGGGTGAGGACCTAAACAAGTTTTTTCTTCTTCTTCAAAAACACTCAATCTAAATTTCATCTCAGAGACTATTATGACATTACATTTTTTTCAGATAACTAATGCAAATATGAACTTTTAATGGCAGAGAGGGAAATAAGATACTACTTTACTAAAGTCAAACTTAAGTCAAGTCACTGCTGATCACATTTAAATCTTCAGTTTTGATGGAAGCAGTTTATTTGATTGACTTTATTTTTTAATCATTTTCAGAAGATCAGAAAAAATGTATGAATTTTATATGATAAACATAAACACAAGGAGAAGAACATTTAAAATGTTAACTCTCAAACATTGGCAGAAACACGCATGCATCGCAGTTTTGCTAAACAATGGACTGAAGTTGATGAAAGCATGCTATATATATATACAAATGATACACAACATTGAGGAAATTAATAAGACTACTGAAAGGACTGTACATCTGTAACAGTTTTAACATGCCCAAGGAATAGCCAAGGGTTTTTGGACAACAGTTGTTATACTTTTCTTATGACCACTCAGAATCATCATAACTAAAATGCATGCAATCATTTGACTTGGAATAATACCTCTCTGACATGCTCCATGCCGGTTGTGATTATGTAGAGGATGACGATCCACTCAAAGAATGACGGCATTGCTTCCATCCGAAACAGGCATACATAGTTATACATGAACATGAATACTACGTAGAATATCTGGATACAAGATTGGAAATTAATAACAAAGCATTCTTATACAGTGCATGGCACAAAAATAAATGTACATGTCCATCGCTATGTACTCAAAAGAAATAAAGAGAAATAAAGACTGACATAAAGAATTACACCTTTATTGAATATAACAATCATACCGAAACATAAAAATGGAGTATAAAATTTGCTGCAAGGATAGTGATAATACAAAAGCAGAATATATTATATGGGTATAACATGATTTCATCAAGCATAGCAAGAAACACTGAAGTTAAAACAAAATTCCAAAGTGTAAATATACATGGTGTAGAAGAGATGTGTTTTCTAAGCTGTTACAGTTTATCAATTTTCCTCTCAAATATTGAAGGAATACATCAGTAAGATCACAATGCAAAAGAGAGAAAAAATGATGTATGAAATTAAAAAAAGAAAACATTCCACTGAAAGAAAAAAACACAATAGTTTATGCCTCTGTCATCGCCAGACCAAGAATACTTTTCACATTTTCTTGACAAACACTGTGTGTAACCTTTGACCTTGTGACCCCAAACTCTAATCAGATCGTTGGCGCTCACATACGCATAAAAGAGCCAAGTTAGATTTTTTTTTTGCTCAATAAGTGAACTTCATATAACTCTAATCATATTTATTTTGACAAATTTTTCATTCAAACATTCATCTTCAATTAATGAAAATTAAAGTCATTGCCCTCCCCTCAATATAAGGCTAAGATTAAAATTTGTCCGTGTTCATCCAAACCATCAAATCAGCCCATTTTGGTCAAAAAATTGATTTTGAAACTTTTGCAGAAAATGAAAGTCCTACTCTTTACATAAGTAAATTTCTAGGCAGCAATTTATTTTAGTTTTTGAGATATGAGGGGATTTTCGAGGCGATGCCATACAAATTTTTGATAAAATGCGCAAATTCTATTGGAAACATTTACTGTAGCAAAGCAAACAACAGCTGCGTGCACTTAATATGCAAATGCACGGTCAGCCAAACCGCCGTATCTGCATTGTATTGATTTTGCACATGAAAGAGGAATACAACATTTTCCCTTGATCGAGCGCATTGAAATCATGGTTAGATTTGTTGTATCCCCTATGGCGTTTTTGTACAGGGAAAATCTAAACCGCTCAGTCCGAAATTACAAGCATGTAGCTCTTTTGCGATATCTTCTCTAATTCTTGGTTATGTGTGAAAAATAAATATATCAATGTTAAGCACTTGTCTTGGTCTTTCCTACCATGTATTTTCATAGCAATACAAATCTTGTACGACTTGGGAGAAAAAGTCAAAATTATAGCAAACTTTGAAGTAGATTTTTTCTAAAATGGGTTTCGCACTGTCGTATTGCGATACGACTGTTTGGATGGCCGCGGCCAAATTGATCCCTAAAATGATTCTTAGTTATGAGAACAAAATCAGGACAGACAACCTGAAAACACTCCTGTCACGCTGAGGCATAAGAATAGAACTTAGAACTATTCATCTATAGATATGAATAAGTAAGAGAGGAGGGAACAAACTCACAGTGTAAGACCAAAACTTGGTGATGGGAGCATTGAAGAATTCATAGAGCTTCTTTCCCCCACTGAGCTGGCGTTTCTGAGTAGCTTTTCTCTCACACGGTTCCTCTATGGGATCAATCTCTTTGGATGTCATAGTAAGCCGCTGACGAAGACCTTTCCTCTCCTACAAAAAAAGAGGATATTTCTGTTGAAGTTGACTCTTTTTTCAATTAAAAAAAGGGGTATTTTCAGAGTTGTTGACTCAGTTGTGACTTGAGTCGCTACTTTGCTTTAACTTGAGACTTAACTTGCTAAATGCCCAAATGACTTACGTCTTGACCTGGACTTGATACCATTTTGGCTGAGTCCTATTTGGAACAGTAAGATAAACAAGGCACATTTTTCTACTGTTCTGATCAATTCAACACTACTCTTATCATCGAATTAACAATTTCACCTTTGGATTTCTACACTTTATTAAAAGATTATTAAAATGATATTATAGCAATTAATAATGAGCAAAATGTAAGATAATTTCCACTGTCACTGCACATGTATTGATCATCACCTTCGCTCCCCCAATGTACTTTCATTCTCTCCCACGATGCATTGCAATCAAGAAGCGAAAAGCCTAAACTAGCACATCAATGATGTGGAGCTCATCCGGCATCTCGCAACGAAATTTAACACAATTTTAATTTCAGCCCAGTTGACAATGTAGTGAATTATATTGGTGACATAAATTGAGGATATAGAATTGAAATTGATGAAGAAATGACATAAAAGCATTTTTTGTGATCTATGAATAAATTTCATATAAATTAAGCATAAATAATTTTCTAGTCAAAATTTCTAAAACTCTGTGTAGAACCTTGGTGAACCTCATGTAGCTCTCAGTCAGATGGAACAAAAATAATCAAAATCAATCAACAAATAAATAAGTATTTTTGTGAGTTTTGAAATTTTGTATCACCACCTCGAGCTATCATATAAAGCAAATAAAATTGAGATTGATCAACAAATGAAGAAGAAAAAAAAACATGTTTTGTGATTTATGAATAAATTTTGCATAAATTAGCATAAATAATTTTCTACTGAAAATGTCAAAATTCTGTGTAAAAGTTTCGTGAACCTCATGAAGTTCTACCAGATGGAAGAAAAAAAAATCAAAATCGGTCAACAATTAAAGAAGACGAAGCATTTTATGTGAATTTTTAAAAATACGCATAAATTAGCATATTAATGAGTTTCAAAATTCTGTGTAGATGTTTTGAATCCCCCACCTAATTCTATCATATAAAGCAAACAGAATTGAAATCAGACTTAAAATGACGAAGAAGAAGCATTTTGAAATTAAGTCAACAAATAAAGAAGAGGCATTTTCTGTGATTTATGAATTTTGCATAAATTAGCATAAATAATTTTCTACTCCAAATTAAAAAATTCTGTGTTGAAGTTTGGTGGACCTCATGAAGCTCTACCAGATGGAAGAAAAAAAATCAAAATCGGTCAACAAATAAAGAAGAAGCATTTTATGTGAATTTTTAAAATATGCATAAATTAATTTCGCAATAAATTAGCATAAAAATTGTTCTAGTCAAAATTTCAAAAATCTGTGTAGAAGTTTGGTGAACCTCATGAAGCTCTACCAGATGGAAGCAAAAAAATAAAATCAGTCAACAAATAAAGAAGAAGCATTTTATGTGAATTTTGAAAAATGCGCATAAATTAGCATATTTAATGAGTTTCAAAATTCTGTGTAGAAGCTTTGAATCCCCCACCTAGTGCTATCATATAAAGCAAAAAGAATTGAAATCGGACTTGAAATGGCGAAGAAGAAGCATTTTGAAATTGTGGAAGGACGGACGACAAACGCCACGCCACGGCATAAGCTCATCTGGCCGGATGAGCTAAAAGTGTCATGTCGGCTAAAATCAGAAAGTTAGCTCTGTTGGTCAATTTTCATTTATTTATTTATTCTTAAAACCACAAAAATGAAACTTGATATATAGCACTTGACACATTATGCACTGCACATCGACATTCATCTATGCAGTCAAATTGTATATTTAAGTGCTTTTTTTTAAGCCATTGAAACCTAATTTGAGCAATTCTTCACCCAAATCTGACATTTTCTCCCCAAAACATAGAAAATGTATTTTTCTTTTGTCTACTTCAAAAAATGATAAAAAATAGAGTCCCCGTTTTTTCACATTTTACAGTTGGTCAGATAAGGGTAACATCACTCCTTTTTCATTCTTAAAGGGGGTTATAGAAAGATGGGTGGTGTTACCATAGGTATCTCCTCTTCTTCCTTGATGTTATGTAACCTAGTGAATGATGTAGATGATGTTATAGAAGGTCTATCAGCATCCTCTACATCCTGCATATGTTCCTCCAAGGTTTGAGGCATAAGGAGAAGCTCTTCGGTGGTCTTGAATCCAATAGCAAAGATGCAGACAGGGAACAGAAGACTTGTTATAACCTGGTTATTAGAAGATAAAAAAAACATTGACTGACTTGATGCAGATACATTGTTCCACAACTAAAAGGTCAATATGACGCTATCAATTGCAAAAAAACGATACCAATTATTCTGTCCCCAGAAAATGTAAAACAAAAACAACAAAAAACACTATATTTTTCTAGAATGTTGGCCATATTGCCCTTGATGAATATATTTCCCTAAGTAGTCTGATATAACCGCGAGTCTTGAAGAGGGCAAAATGGGTCTACTGAGAACGTAAAAAGGAACGTGGGAGTAGCAAGTGGATCAGGGGGTGGGGGCAAAATTGAAGTCCAAAACTGTTGCCCTAAGGTAGGTGTCCCGAATGCAACTATAATTCAAGATTCTCTATACAAAAAATAGCACAAGAAAAGGGAGGGAAAAATAAAGGGGGAAGTTGAAAGAAGAATGAGATGAATTGAAATACACCACTAGAAAGCTGAGAAATGGAAAATTGCAAACTGAAGTAATTGAAATTTGTCGTGCTCACCTTGATGTTGATATACTTTTGTGCCTGCATACCACCGTGCCAAAGATCATTGAGTAAAACCTGACAGCAGGCATGTGCCATGAACATGTTGTGCTGGGCCATGGCAGCCAAACTCAGACAGGTATGCTTGCTCCAATTGTCCAGTTGAACGGTCAAGAGTTGCATGGTCAAGACCTCATCCTCTCTGTAGCACTGATCTAACAAGTCCATAGCTAGATCATTGAATTCCCTGCCAAATGAGAAAGAAAAATATGTAAGCAACAAGATATAATGGATTAATTCATTCCTGTATAAAAGAAACCCTCCTTACTATTCAGCTTGAATGTTCATAGATTTATCTATCACAATACAAATAATGCAAACAGGCATGAGTGTGCATTAAAATCAAGGCACTAGGGCCCAGTGATTTTTGCATGATATTGTCAATACAGAGATGCATGCATCTCCACAAAGATCAAGGCTTCAAACCTGTGCATGATTTGTTTTATAACATGAGTAGGTAATTTGAGTTTGTAGTGAAATATCTGTTCAAACCCCTCAGAATTATGACAGATCGCAGAGACAAAGAGGCCACATACATGTATGCTTTCTGTTATGACATTGAAAGAATAGCAAGCATGATGTGCACCTAAAAATCACATAAAAATCCTTGCCATGTAGAATTATCTTTGAAAACCTATTGTAAAATTAAAGTAGGAATGTTTATTCAGAATGTATCAAAATATCTTGCCATGCATCTTCCAATTAAAAATCTTCATTTTCCATCATTTATTTCAGGCAGCACTTTCCCCTCTTAAGAAGGGTTATGCAATGACACCCTCTTCTCCACTTTTTTTTGTCTTAAGCATCATCCTCATTCAGACCCATTGTATTGCTTTCATTCTTCACCATATCTTTCCATGTAATCTTTGGTCTAACCATCAACATCCAGATCCCATGTTCTATTCACAGTCCTAATCCTTTCACTTTGCAAGCACAGAAAAGCCCAAAGGCAGAATGTTACTATGAAGGCTTTCAGACAACTACCTTCAATTAAACTGGAACTGATTTTTTATTACATCATTCTGCCTTTAAATCATAAGAGACATGTATGTGTACATTTGGTTTGAAGCCAGAGAAAAGAGTTTCATCAGAACATCTTAGAGAGCTTAGTCCATTGACTACTTAATTCTGTTTATTCCTATACTTCCATTCAGGGACAAAAGGAAGCAATGCCGTTTTTTTCCTCCAAAATTCACTGAACTTTTGATTTAGGATATTTTCTGTATGCCCTACGAGATGGTAAAGGAATTGGAGTCACATAGCCCCCAATTTCTGAAATACAGATGTTTCAAAAGCAAGTAACTCTATACATTTCAAAATAACAAATTTTCCTCATTTACTAAGAAACTCATTGCACAGAGTTGCTTCCTCTTGTCATGGTATGGTTGTATAGGCTTTATACAAGGTTCCAGCAGGTAATATGTTTCCCTTACTGAGCATATCTCCTGAGTTCCCCGCTGCTTTCAGCTTCCAGATTCATGACTTCCGCTGACTTGGCCATGGCACGGTACAGTGATGAAGCAACCAGTGCCTTGGCAAGAGCTTCCTCATCCTGTCTCCAGAGAAACAAGGCCATGTCATGGCGTTTGGTAAGGACCGCCCAGATGAAGAGTTCATTGAACGGGAACGGGAAGGTCTGGAGATAGCGATCAATTGGAGGGATAGTGGCATCAGAGACCTCTCTTTCCATTAGTAAGGCGAAAGACAGACCCTAGATCAACAAAAAAACAAAAGCATAAATCATCAAATTCTCCATATCGTATATAGCCAATACTCTGCAATATTAACTATTGATATCAACATTCAGGGTCATTTTGTTTGTACATGCATTCCTGGTAGCAATTAGCACTGCAGCTGATCAACGGCACAGCTAGCGGGCTCAGCTGGTTGTAAAAGTGCAGATTTCATTCTTTCTCTATCTTTAGCGATTTTAAAAACATTGTTTGCACAATTATGGATCAATTTCAATGGTAGACAGTTTGGAAACTGAGAAGATTTATAAACATTTTTGTGTTCCTAATACTGAGAAACGATGACCAGCTGTTCACAGTGTAAGTGCCCCTAAAAGCACATCCAGGTACATGAAAGGAAATTTTTGCTATCGAATTTGGATATCACTGAGTATCGGCTAGATGTGATGAGAAGAGTTGTAAACGATTTTCTCAAGACACCAGAGAAAAAGTTTCAAACAGACAGAACAAACATCAACGCCCACGCAGCATAATTTAAATGTTACAGGCCAATGTTAAGGGCCAATAGATTTAAGCAAGATCTTGAGAAATCCTGCATGGTCTTGCTCTTTTTCCATAGTCCTTGGTTGATTAAAGGTTCCAAATATATTATCATGTGTAAGTTTTAACATGTATGGATCCAGATTTGAAACAACGGGTCTTAAAGTAGTTGATATTCAATCTTTAGTGAAGCTGAGTTTCTAAGGCATATTTTTAAAGCTTTCCCAAGGTCTAGAAAAAATTGCACTGGTGACCAGCTGCATCGGTCAGGCAGCAGTAGACCAGTCGGTTTGACCCAGCCCTAAATTACATGTAGTACGAATCATGATATAAATGTAAGGGCATTTGAATAATCATGCTCTACTCTTAAATTCATGAAAAGATTGTGAAGGCTTACACTCATTTCTTTCTTATTCCTACAGGTGGAACAGCAATCTAAACCACTGTCCACAATGAAGTTTACCTTTTTAAGAGTAGTCTGGTGAAGAGCTTTGAATCTTCTATCTGTGTACGTTGATTGGTAGGTACCGCCCATCAGATTCTCAAAGACTAAACCCATATCATACAACGAGTACTTCAATAGCTGGTGATGATGCTGTAATATGAACATATAATTTCACATTTCAGTGAATTAATGAATCTTTCATTCCATTTCCACAAAACATTGAGGAAAAATTGATGTAACAAAAAATTATAATACTAAAAATAAAATATACATTTGCAACAAGAATTATTTAGGCCCCATTTTATTTAATGATTATGTATTTGTGCAAATTTCCAAAATTTGTTTGTTTCTGGAATGCAACACCAACAGAATCTAAGTGACATCAACAAAACTATCAAATTTCAAAAACAGGACACGTGCCTTTGATTTAATCATACATTGGAATTGTGTTTAGTCATGCATGAACAGACATGGTAGATCACAATTTAATGTAATTTGTGGACAACTGTTGGGCAAATCCAATGGAGAAAACGTCATTAAAATGTTGGGTGCGTTACTCAGCACATGCAAACATGTATGCTGAATTATGCCTTCGCTACTGTTTCAAATTTCATGGAAAACATGCAACTCCACTGAGAGCATTCCCTCATAAACAAAAGTAATTCACGTGAAGCATTTCTGGAAAGTGGTTTGTTGCTAAAAGAACAGGTTCAGGAGATGGTGATGAGAACAGTGTAGAAGTGATCTTTAATCTTTGAACTTGGTTATATGAAAAGGTTTAAGAGAAACCAGTTCAAGGAAGAAGATGAAAACAGGGTCTTGTACACACCAAAGCTTTGCCCTTTTCATGGTAAAGAATCAACAAAAGTACAATAACTGACCTTTCTAACATCTTTGACCAAATGTGGGAGCGTGTTGCCTGGACCTTGTTTCTGAAAAGTATAAAAATATATATATATAATCTGTGTACATTTGGTGCTGGAGATACACCACTAGGTATCTCAAGTTTGATTTGATTGGAGATGATTTATTCATTCATATTCCACACAAAGACATAATAGCAATACATGTACTGACAAATATTACAAACAAACAAACACTGCAAAACATATCATACAAGAACAATGTCTATGATTGTGACAAAGACAATAAGTGGAAAGGTTAG